>NC_089754.1:10557802-10592802 GCF_040412425.1 Macrobrachium rosenbergii
TTGCAGTAAAAACTTCAGTCATATATCGATTTCCATTATCTCTAGGTCCTTAATATCTTTCACACTTTTTACGAAATGTCTCAAAGCGTACATCTCAAAATGTACTTCACCAGCTTAAGATGATTAAACTTAAACACTTTGTAGAAAATGTGAGAGCTACTAAAGACCTGCAGGACCTGAAGACTTGAAGAAAATAAAACTCGGTGTAAGACTGTGACTTTTTATCACTCTGCAAGAGAATTTAAGTGAAAAATATTGATCAGAGAGAGAGGAAATCTTTTGGATAAGGATAAATAATGTCACAGCTGACGACTAGGGTATCCCACCCCTGAATAAACGTGTCGGTCGGACTATATATAGGGTAAGTTGGGTCAAGATGTACGTTAGTTATTTCGGGATTCAAGCTTGAGTATTTAAAAAATTTACGCAATGCCTGCTATCCAAAAACCAAAAAACCGGCTATTTTGCAAGATCTTAGCAAGATACTTCCTCAGATCCAAAGCAAGCCTGGCGTTGGGATTTATGTAAATCTTTATGTATTTGGGATAGAAAATATTTGGCTCATTGAAGCAAAACATTCATTAACACCTAGATTTGGGCTGTATCAACCTCACACACACGTATCACCTCTTCCACAAACAAGTTTATATGTATATATATATATATATATATATATATATATATATATATATATATATATATATGTGTATGTGTGTGTGTGTATATATATATATATATATATAATATATATATATATATATATATATATATATATATGTATATATATATAAATATGTATGTATATATATATATATATATATATATATATATATATATATATATATATATATATATATATATATATATATATATATATATATATATATATATGGTGTGTGTAAATATATTTATGTATATGTATATATATACATATTTATAAAATAACTTCATACAAATACTCTTCATACTGAAAACAGTTGATAAAGCCCCTTCGTTACTCCGCTTAGGCTAACGCAGATAACAGGCCTGTTTCATTAACAACTTTGACTTATACAAAGAATATCTTTGTTTGAAGGGAAAAATAAAGTTGAAGGTAAGATATTATGAAAAGCTGTAGTCTAGGAAGCAGAAGGATTATAATGACATTCGAAATTTGGCATTTAAAAATAATATCATGAGAGAGACTGACGCTAGAAGAGACGGAGCGACGACTTAACCAGGCAGATTATGAGAAAAGTAGAGAACATCCAACTAAACATGATATTCGAGCGGAAACGATAATACAATCGAATATGCAAGACCCGCAGCAGCAGCAGCAGCAGGGTCAGTCATAGACAGGCCTGGTATTACATACGACGGATTCAATTCAATTCAGCTTGTGAGCTCCCAGACTGGCTTTCAAAGTCTGCGTTAACTGGCATCAAACTGATTTATATTGAACGTAGCCCATGGGCATCTGAAATTCGTAGGTGGATTCCAATTTACACAATTCACCCTCAGTGAGTTTTCATTAACTCCGGCCTCAGTAAAATGCAAGCCCGTGATCATTTGACTAGAATAAACAGGCGAATAAATGATCAAATCACTTAGTTCGCTTTTATTTCGGCTAACGCAGTTGGAAGGAAGCCACGAGTTTAAAGCTTGTCTGTTTTGTGTGCTGAGGTGTTGGTCTCTTTATCTGTCTGTCCATATATTTCTTTGTCCACAGGTACAAACAAGTTGATGCTGGACTTCAATGGCTTGTTACTGAATTGAGACTTGGTTTATGACCCGTGGTAGAGATGAAAAGTTTTTGCAATGATCCTGATGCAAATAAATAAATGTGCACCAGGGAATTTTTTTCTCTTAAAATTTTTCTCAAGTTATTGATAGATTTCAATGATATTTTGTAAACGTGTTGGCAATGGTTCAAGGTAGAAATAGTTGGGCTTTGAAACGGACCTATACTCAAAGATATTGTACAGCCGTAGAGACTTTTAAACTGAACTAATTACTCTCCCATGTATCATCAGCTATATCATAATTTCTTCAAAGTCCTTTTATGACAAATGCAACTTTATCCTTTTACTTTCAAACTAACACAACTGTTGACTAAAAAAACACTTGACTCAAACACCCAGCTACTTGTTTTTCCTTCACAAGTCTTTCCACATTCGTCTTCTGTTCTACATAAAATTCATACCATACACCTTATCTGGTATACTTACAGTCACCATTGTTATCCTTATTTTTTATACAAAGTAGGATTTTTTCCCTCTCGTCCAGTTCTTCAAGATCTTCTATTCCAAACATACCTTACAAACTTTGGTCTACAGCTCACCCATCACCATTGTACAGCAGCAGGTATCCTTCAATTTCTCAACTTCTTTACCCTTCTTATGTTCCTTTCCTATTTTAATTTGCAATGTCAATACAGATCCCAAGCCCTTTGTCATTTGATAATATTCATTTGGAGTAGTAAGAATGCCTTTATTTTCTTCTCCCTTTTTTCAGCACCCCACAGGAATGAAAAGTATGGCTGTCATTAGCCAAAGGGGAAGAGGCACAGCTGCATTTAAGGTATATTTCCTGCCAAACCCTTCACTAGGCACTCCGACTTGAGGTATATTGTACCAGTATGCTAACCCACTGGCACTTTCTAGGTCAGCAATGGCCAGATTTTACTGACTTACTAGTACAGTAATAGCCCTCCTCAACAACTATTGGGAATTTTCTTCCCTGAAGGGTTAAGGGCCCTTTACTAGATGCTTCACCTTGGGATATGGCTCAATATAATCACAAGCCAATTGCTCTTCCTAGGTTTAAGGTAGCACCTTTTACTAACACAGTGGCAGTTGTCTAATTTAATGGGCTGCCAGACAAGTAATTATTCTCTTATTCCAGTGCCAGTTATTAAGATACATTTACTTTGTGTAAAAATGTTTGCCATATTATCTATACTGCAGTGTGAGTGCTTTTTTTAAAGTATGCTTACAGTTGAAAGTAGGCAGGCCTAAGATACCAATGGCCTCTGAGTCAAAAAGATATGCTGTGGAATGGTCAGTTATGGCTTTAGTAACTCAGGCTCCTAAGATTACAGTAAGTCCATCCTCTTTGAGGACTGAAGGTTATTCTCTTAATTAACTACCTGTTATATTACCAAACACACACACACACACATGTACACTATTTGCCAAAAAGGTTGTCACATGAATTTTTAGACGAGCAATTTGAAATAGAATGGTCTGTTCACAAAATTGGTAGTAGTCTTGTGCTACAAAGAAACTTCAAATGGATAAAGGTATGTTTCATGAATTAGGAAACGAAATTACACTTTAAAATTCAATGCAAAGGAGACATTAGTTGCAAACAAACCAATATACACTAAAATTAGCAGGAAAAAAGTAATGTTCACTTCCTTTCATATTTCACATCTGAACCTTTTTCTCAGGCATATCAGCAAGTCAAACACATGTACATAAATTACAATAACCTTCATTAACATATCTACAGAGTCAGTAGAGGGTATGACCACCGCGAGCAGCAATAATGCCCACCAGGTGGCGTGGCATGCAGTCCACCAGCTGTTCAAGGTTCTCAGCAGGTATCCTGTCCCACTCTTCCAAGAGAGCCTGACCTAATTCTTTAAGGGTGGATGGCTGGTTGTCCCTTTGTCTAACTGCACGGCCCAACTGATCCCATAAATGTTCTTTGGGGTTGAGATCTGGGCTCAGTGCAGGCTGCCTGAGAACGTTCATGACATCCCAGAAATGTTCCTTCAATCTGGCTCAGTAGTCACAACACGTGCTCAATGGGTCAGGGGCTTTGTCGTCTTGGTACCAGGAATTATTGGCAAACAAACCACGAGCCCATGGAAGAAGGTTCCAATCCAACAACTGTCTGCACGCATCACCGGTCACATTTTGATCTGGAATGACAAGCTGACTCTTGCCATCTGCACAAATGGCACCCCAGACATGGACAGATCCACCACCTCCAGCAACTCGAGCTTGTACACACTCGTCCTTGAGACGTTCTCCAACCTGTCTGTGTACACACCCCTAGCATCTACCGGAAACAGCAGAAATCTGGACTCATCTCCAAAAACCACATGGTTCCAGTGTTGTAAGTCAGATTCTGGTGTTGACGGGCTGTCTGGGGGTGAGTTTTGGCCTCACAGCACATCTATGGGCTCTGTAACCCATTGCTACCAATATGCGATTCACTGTTCTGGTATTGGCCTTGAAGGACAGGATGTGAACGTCCTGAGGCAGCCTGCACTGAGCCCAGATCTCAACCCCATAGAACATTTATGGGATCAATTGGGCCGTGCAATTAGACAAAGGGACAACCAGCCATCCACCCTTAGAGAATTAGGTTAGGCTCTCTTGGAAGAATCTGACTCTGTAGATATGTAAATAAAGGTTATTGTAATTTATATACATGTGTTTGACTTGCTGATATGTCTGAGAAAAAGGTGCAGATGTGATTTTTCCTGCTAATTTTAGTGTATACTGATTTGTTTGCGACTAATGTGTCCTTTGCATTGAATTTTAAGAGCGTAAATTCGTTTCCTAATTCATGAAACATACCTTTATCCATGGAAAGTTTTTCTGTAGCACAAGACTGCTACCAATGTTGTGAACAGACCATTATATTTTAAATTACTCGTCTAAAAATGCATGTGACAACCTTTTGAAATAGTGTATATACTGTGTGTGTGTGTGTGTGTATATATATATGTATATATATATATATATATATATATATATATATATATATATATATATATATATATATATATATATATCACGTGAAAAAGAGAGCTTTTTTATAAAATATGCCTGAGGTTCACGGCTTAAAGGCAAAACTGTCGCACTAACCCTGACAGTTATACAAAAGAAGTTTGCTTGCCATGGCAAGAAAGATAATACCGTGTGCTTGTAACTCTGAACATCTGAGATGAGAGCTAAAAGCTGCTCAGAAAATAGAACTTATCCTGTTCTTAGATTGTTAGTTATAAAAAATTCATGTATATGAAGTAAAAAAACAGATTTTTAACATCATGTAGACATTCATGCATGAAAGCTTTACATAAAAGTCTGTTAAGGCCGACGACAGGTAGGCACATAGCATTGACTCCAGAGTTAGAGCGAAAAATTCATGCTGTGGCATAGTCATTAATGCTATGTGCCTTTAACTCAATATATACATACATACATACATACATACACACACATATATATATGTATATATATATATACTTATTTTGCATTATATATGTACATATATATATATATATATATATATATATAAATATATATATATATATAATATATATATATATATATATATATATATATATATATATATATATATATATATATATATATATATATACATACATACATACATGCATATAATGCAAAATAAGCCAAAGTTGAATCCAGAATTAATCCATTTGGAGAAAATCACATCTGCAGCTTCACACACCTACACGGAAGACTCGGCGGTCCGTTTATTTTCTACCCACACACACACACACACACACACACACACACACACACACACACACACACACACACTGTGTCACACTTCTATCTTGCACGCACTCCAGCACTATTGATTCACAAAAAAGTTCCTAAATCATGCCCACTTTTCTGTAAACTATCGTAACGCATTATGTACTAAACCATCTCAAAATAACACTGTTGCAGTTTTAAACCTGAAATCTATCTTTCGTTGGGTTTCTTCATAGCACCACATTGCTCATCTTTTCAACCACTCATACTCCACATATACAAGAATTGTTTATCTCAACATATGTTTTTCTATTTCTTTCCTATCTCAGAATCCGCTCTTCACCTCCTGAAAGGAAGGGTGCCTTGACAATCCCTATATTTATTCCAACTTTTGGTGTCACTGACAGTCGTATTCTTTTCCAAACCTTTCGCAGGAAGCCAGCCATTTACTGTTATTCACCTAATTTACGACTCACGTCTTTTCTCTTCATGTCATCATCTGTTATTTTCATTTGCAAATAAATCATTAAAAACCAATTACCTCCATTCATCACCATCTATTCCTCCTCCATCTTCCTGCTTCATCACATTATTGTGTACGTTCAATTCCAACTTACTGCTTACATCAATGCTTTCCATCAGTATTACCATCTAATACCATATTTTCAACAATTAATAGCAATTTTACACTGGGTCCACAAATCCTATATTATTTCCTAATTTTGTTCCTTCATCCCTTATCATTTCTGTAACGTCTTTAATTACTTTATTCATAAGGTATTAAACATATCATTTATAAACTGTGATCAGTGCTCTACATGTTTCTGTATAGTCCCTATTTTTTTTTTTAATAAAGTTCAGCAAAACGTAAAATCTACAAAAGTAGGCAAATTATTCTCGTAGAGATCCCAGAGGGCTGGTGCAAACTTTATCTTCGAATTCATTATTCAGCAAGATAAGTTATTTACAAAAGGATTAAAGGTTCACCATCATATAACCACGGCAAAGAACGGTGTAATTTAACTGCAAAATCCAAGTTAATGCAAGAAACCAATGACATTTTTTTTTTTTGTAATTCACATGTTTTTAATGCTGTAATAAAACTGACTTTCTGCTGTAAAGTTCAGGTTCATCCAAGGAAAAAAATTGCTACCGGATCCTAAAGGTCCATATATTGTAAAGATTCATCATGAGCATTTCTGGTTTTGGTGCGGTTTTACACGGATCCGAAGCCGATTGATCAAGAGTTCTTGACAGGCAACATAACTCTGGCTACAGCATACTTATCCTACAGTTTTGAAAAAGACAAAATCATGAATCGCTGAGAAAAAGGTCTTAAGAGTTCCCTTTTTCCAACGCAGTCGAGATCAAATGACAAAAATGGATTATTTGAATACGGTAGAAAAAAGAAATATAAAGCCATATTAAGCTAGAAATTTCTCAGTGCAATAATAATAAAATATAAATTAGTGTGGCTGAGGTGATAAGCAAAGTCAGTGAGTGCTTTACAGTATTTGGGTATTTATCATAAACGAACTACCTCTTTGTACCAAATATTTTTATGCTTTCGTTTACTGTACATTCTATGGTTCACATACTTGTAACTTTTATTTCTGTGCCAGAGAGAGGGAGAACGCATTCCGAGAGCTAATAAAATCTCTGTCGACATTCTTTTAACTTTTAGTGGGTTCCCAAACCTTGTATGTAAACTCACTCACTCACACATATACAATATATATATATATATATATATATATATATATATATATATATATATATATATATATATATATATATATATATATATATATATATATATATATATATATATATATATATATATATATATATATATATATATATAAATTGCTAATTCGTGGATGAGTCTGTTGTGCACGAAATTTCCACAATATCAGCCGCTGCTTATACTTATAACTGAGACTCCTCAGCATACGTCGAGCTCCCTCAACAAACAGCACAGCACCATGCACATCCAACATGCTATTACTCTCTAGTATCTGGGATGTGGAGAACATTATCCTGTCTGTGAAAATCCGAATTTTACACTCTTTCCACCCAGCACTCGTCCTTCATTCTTTAAAAATGACTGAACCATCTCCAAGACAACAATGGGACTGGCAGTGTTTCTTGAATAATTGTAATAACCAAAGAAGGAATTATGATAACGGAAATAATGGCAAAAGTGTTGACTCTGATAAAAAACAAATTGAAATATTAAGAACCTTGGTGGGTAACGAAAGTGACTACTTCGCAAAAGGGAAATTGCAGAGGAGAGGCGGAATTAATCAGTGCCACTGAAGCGTTCGTCCGTAACGGTAGGGATCTCAAGCACTAGAATTACAGGCGATCCCTCGTCAGCACCCCGCAAAAGCTAATGAAATCCATTTCCTTTGCATCCTTCGACAAGTATGATATCGAACCTCGGCATGACGGAGCAGCAAAGGAATGACATTCCAGACAGGGAAAATCACGCCAGCGCTGTAGTACCGAATTGGGGCTTCACTTCCATTAGGGATATCGGATTTCAATTGCAAACTACGCCCGAGATTGAGAGAGTGGAGAACTATGCAAACCTGTATGATTTATATCAAGCGAAATTTGTCAGATTCTTAAAGTGCTTTTACCCACCAGAATATCAAACACTGTTTCTAGTTTCATGGAATAATACGTCTACTTGACGATGGAATTGTTTGACACCAAAACTGTTACAGTACGTCAGTCAGCAGGAATACTGAACCTTCAGTTTTCTCAGAAAAACCTTACCTCATAAAAATGATATATTCCATTAAGGCCCACGACGTTTCGAGTGAATTTATTCGTCTAGTCATATAAATCACAGCTTTTAATTGTAGAGTGAAAAAAACAAAAACAAGACAAGGACGTCAAACTCAGGCTATCGTTCAGGAAAAACCTTTTCTTGTTATAGTTGTGAAAGAAGAAATTTCTTCCACTACTTCTGCTTTACACAAAGGTACAACTTGTTTTCAATTATCATTCATTCGTTAACTTCCGAGCAGCTATGACCACGGATATTGCCAATACACTTTACCAATACGATTTCTCCTTGTGTTTGCTGCTGCCTTCACTTTCTTACGCCCACTGTACCAGGCGTAAATCGCCTTTACTGTTATTGTTAGAGATATTGTTCATACAGTAAACTTTCTTAGCAAAGAAACACAACGTTAATTCTACACTCTAACACAAAATCCCATTTCCGAAATTGCACCCTGATGAGAAATCGTCTGGACGCCACATTCTCTTTCCAAAGGGAAAACACACGAATCAATGACTCCCATCATTTTAAATGTTGAACACAGCCTCCCCCCCCCCACCAACACATCCTCCCACCAGAACGCAGCCCTATCCTCCCACTGAAAGTGGGGCCAACCCAACCCCCTCCCATAACGCCGTCCATCTAGTTTCCCACCTATTCGGGATGGGGAAAGAAGGAAAAGTCGGGGGGGGGGGTGATTAAATAATATCATGTAGGGAGATGGAAATCATAAACAAGCTTCAATTTTCTCGCGTCTTTGATGTTAATGGCCTTCGGTACTCGGCTCGGTTTTTTCGATTAATCAACTTTAATTTCCAGAAGAAGAATATGATAACTTTGAGTGAAGTGTGTGACTTATTATTGATCAGTTTCTTCATATTTTCAAGAAAACCAGGTAATTATTAATTAATGGAAACCAAATTAAGCGCCGAAGTAAAAATGACTGAAAGAAAATGCCACTCTTCCTATCACTCTGTCTTCATTGTGGCCTCACATTACCTAATTTAATGCATTGTCACTTGACAATTTCTGGGTTCTTGAATTTGAAGATGGTTCCTCAGAGTAAGCCATTTTCTATTTCTTCCTTAAAGATGCCATATACTCTTCACAAAATAATTTTTTTTTTTTTTTTTTACAGAATTTGCAAATGTTCCTACGCTCTATAGCGAGCATGCGAAAACGGTGCACCTGAACCAGGTCCAAAGAAAGATAACCACACAGTAAATTAAATACACATGATCACTTACATACAAACACATATATACTGTATATATAATATACAATATGTATGAAGCATTCAGAATGTTTTCCATCGAGCTCTGAATCGACAATCTTAAAGCTCTGAGGTTTTTGGACTAATAGCTCAATCCTTATGCATAAAAGACAGCTGTCTTGTAGCTGGTGGGTTTGAGAGTGTTTTACAGACCTGAGCCGGCAAGAAAAATAAAAACGTGAAAATCAAGCGCCGCGTTGACATACAAATTAATTTTTGACGCTGGAAGCCATTAATCCAGCAGAGATTCACGGCCGTAGGGTCAACATGTACCAGGAACAATCCGCTGTACATTCCACAGATACGAGCTAGAGTGCGGAGTTCCAAGATGAAAGGAATTTCTCGAGGAAGAACCTTGGGCTGGCGGGACCGTGACACTGAATAATTCAAAAGACATTTTGGCTATGTAAGATTCTATAATGGGCAGCAGAGGAGTGACAGTGTTCAACTTATTGCTTAATGAAATGTCCCCTACGTTTGCTCGTTGGGTAATGAAAATGTGTTACTTGAAATTAAGATTTATCATATAACATATCCGGGAGAATATCAAGCTGATGAATCAAGACTGTCAAATTTAAGCAACGGTTTTTAAATCGAGAAGGAACATAGATTCGCTATTAATATCTGGAATACAGAGGGCATACACAACTACGGACGCACGACCAGACTCTAATAACAACGAAATTCTATCCTACGTAGGATCTTTCAGACCGTTTATATGAAATAAGAGTGATTTTCAATGACTGACCGCCTCATGAGGCAGTTGTAGCACACCCCAATTACCCATTACACAAAATAATAATAAAATGAATATAAAAAAAAAATATTTTGGGCACCATTCTCTAGTGTACAAAACCGGTGAAGCTGAACCAGGGCAAAAAGAGGAACCCACACAGTAAAGGAAACACACATACACACGCACACTCAAACACATGCGCGCGCGCACACACACACACATAATACATATACATATATATATATATATAAAATATATATTCAAAATTAATTATTAAGTCAATTATTTTTGTTCATGGAGTTTCCATTACAACAACTTTGTTAGCAAGTGAATTAAAGTAATTTGCTTATACTGCAGGTTGCTTTTCAGTGAAAGATAAATGCACTGAAACAGAAGCATATCAATGTTACAGTAACTGACTAATGAGGACGTTTAATTAATCATTTCAAATTCAACACCTACTGAATTTAAATGTACTGCGTGTTGCAGTTGGTCAGTATTACCTACATGTGTTTCGGCCTTGGGATCCGTTAATTCAAGACAAAAATAAAGTGGTTGTGCCGCAACCAGTTTCCAAATCAGAATGACCATTCCCCAGGTGCTCGCTTTACGTATAGATGATAATCAGCTCTAAATAGCAATACTTGAATCGTCAAATACTCAAGAGAAAAGTTATTTGCAAAATACTGAAGTTTGGAGAACATTATTACAAGTTCCAGACGTTCATGATGACAACGTTTCGTGGTAAGATTTATGACAATTTTTTTTTTATATACTTTATGCCAAGAACATTCTAAGCCACTCATAAGAATGTAAGTGTGTGTGTGTGTGTGTGTGTGTGTGTATGTATATATATATGTGTATATATATATATATATATATATATATATATATATATATATATATATATATATATATATATATATATATATATATATATATATATATATATATATATATAAAATTATATAATGATTGTAAAATATTTTCCGTTAAAATAGAATGCCATCAATAAAAGGAGTCCATAAAAACACCAAAAGTATAGAAATTGTAGCGTTATATTTCGAAGAATTTCTTACTCAACTAACAGGTAACTGTCAGTTGAGGAAGACGGTTGTCTTAGAAACATAACGCTATAATTTCTACCCTTTTCGTGTTTTTATGGACTCACTTTTATTAGACATTATATATATATATATATATATATATATATATATATATATATATATATATATATATATATATACGTGTGTATACGTATAAACAGAGATAAAACCGGGAAAATGTTTGGCCACACATGGATTTAGTATGTCATACGCAACAAATTACCACGTCACGTAGATCTGAGTTATAAATCTTAAATGGTGCATGTAAAATTGTTGCTAAGTTTTTAATATTTTAACCTATTACTTACAGCAGTAATTCATTTTTTGTTCTCTGATATTTATACAGCTAAGTTATTCTAGAAATAACAATTGAGCTTAACGTTTTGGTTTGTGGAGTACAGTGCCAGATCAATGTGCATATACATAAACTTTTACCCTGTCTTTTGTGGAGAGGGCTTATTAAAATGGTAACCTTTTGGTTCTCTGTCGACTAACTGCCAGGTACATACTTCTCTGTTTAAGTCATCAGAGACATAATGAATTTTTTAAAAAAGGGCCTAATTGAGCAGTTTGCTTTTGTCAATACGTACGCCCTCAAACATGAAATTATGTGTTAATGTGATTAGGTGATGAGTATTGCCTCAGTACAGACAAAATCCTCCACCGATATCAAAATCTAATTCGCATTCATGAATCTCTCCCGGTCAGTATTTTCTAAACACTAACCAGAATCCCCTTTTCCTATTCCCTCTCGCTTGTGATTGCACAGACTTTAACTCCCTTTTGCCTCATGAGCTGTATCTCAAAGCTGCCTGATGATATTGCTTTAATACCTTCAGCATCATCCCATAATAATAGTAAATGGTCGACGCAATAACGGTAATATCATTGATTGCATAAATTACGGATACCTACCCAAATTAAGCTTCAGCATCGGATCTCTGTATCATATATGATCGAGGAAATACTGTGTTTGTATTATGTGCTGCATAAATTAAAGCAATTCAGCATGCAATGATGATATCCTAAGCATCCTATTTTGATATTCATGAAATTATACGTCGATGTATGTCATTTCAGCAATACTAGTCACTTTGTAGCTGGAATGTATCGCTTCATTAACTCGTTTGATTTCATATAAATTCACAGATGATTAATGTCTCTATTTAATATCAAACGCACAATTGAACATGAAAATCTGTCTCTTTTGACCTGAATATTAAAATTACGATTACACGTTCTTGTAATAGTACCCCAAATTTCTGCGCGATGAATCCCAACAGATAATTGCCCACACTCGTCTTCAGACAAATATTTAAGATTTATCGCTGCTGCCAAAATCAGTATTTTTATAGCCTCGATTAGCTAATGTCAACAATCACAGCTGTTGAACTCACCGCTTTATAAAGATCAATTAATCATATAATCCAGGAATACAAGAAACAACGTCAAAGAGAGGAGCATCAGTAATGATGATAATAACTGTGATATTAATAACAATGATAAACACCAACCTTCTCTTTGGGCATTTGAACTATTTACCTGTAACTTGCCTTGCCAATACTATATGCACTCAGTCACAAGAACATGACTGAAGTAGAACCAGGTATTCCACTGCATACTGTATACTTTGGGATCACAGCAGGCTTACTCTTCCCATATCTAAGGCTTTACCAGGTCCCCGCCCCAAAAGCAAAAACTACACAAATGGATGTGCAGTACATACCTGTCAACATTGGTTGTCTGTCTTTATAATCTGCTTACAGGCGAGATTGCCTGCTTATAATAATAATAATAATAATAATAATAATAATAATAATAATAATAATAATAATTATTATTATTATTATTATTATTATTATTATTATTATTATATCTGGCAAGAAGACCCTCACTCAAACGAACTTCATTAAACAGAATGGCCATCTGGATGCCGCTGAGTTTGTATTGCAGTTTCTCAATCTCTCGAATGAGTTCCTTTGTAGCAGCCGGTAAATTATATATCAACTGTACAAAGTTAATTTATCCCTTGATGTTTCATTTGCCTTTCGGTAAAAGGAAGAAAGTACAACCGAAACGTCAAGGAATAAATGAACTTTAGACAGCTGCTATATAATTTACCTGATGCTACAAAGGAACTCATTCGAGAGATTGAGAAACTGCAATACAAACTCAGTGGCATCAATACGCCAATAATAATAATAATAATAATAATAATAATAATAATAATAATAATAATAATAATAATAATAATAACTCAGCTCATTTCGAGCTTGTTTCCTAGAAACAAAGAGGTCTGTTTTTAAATTAACAAAATGTTACAGTACCAAAAAGGTTTTTCATATCTATAAATGAAATTTTACGCCTTTCCTTAAACTGTTAACTAAACCCCATTCAAGGTGATGTACAGAGTTTAACGTCGACGTTTTCTTTCGAAAGCTCCGTATCATGCATGGTGAGTTTTATCTTATTCTTACTCTAAATGATGGGCAGTGAATCCTTAAAAAAAACTAGCTTTATGTTGCCAAAGTAAGTAAAGGCATAAATTCAACTGGTATAAGCGCATTTACGAACTGAAACTCATTCTTTTTTTCATGAAAGCACGGAAAACGAGAGCGGAGCCTATATCCTCTTGACCTTACTTTGCATCTTGAAATGAAAGTCACGTTTTAAGGTATAAAAGTGTATGAAAAATCATCTGGATGGGTATTTGCAGTCCAAGTAAAATATTACTATATTTGGATGATGTATGTTTATATGTATGTGTACCTATGCTGGAGTTGATTTACATACCATATCACACGACAGCCTGAGGGTGGAGCTTAACCGCTGTCCATCTTGATCTCAGTAAGAATATTGAGTATAGTGGGAGTAAATTTTTCATTTCAGTTCCGGAGTGGGACGCAAGGGTTTCAGCGGAAACGTATCCAAAAATATCTGACAATATATGAAAAACTTTTAGGGTTCACTGCGTCGGCTGTTGTGTTTACACGTATCTGGTACATGTGACCATTGTATTCCAAATTATACATACACATTATACACAAATGATGACGATTACAATCATACCTTTCATGTAGCCTATAGTAGATTATGATTTTTCCCAAGTAATTTGAAATACTGGCCCTAGTCCAAGGAAAAACCAAATAATTCTTTAGCTCTACTACGCTGAAGATTATTTTATCTACGAAACTTTCACAGAAACGCTTATGAAATAAATAATCAGAAATGTTCATACTGCTTTCACTAAGAAATTTGAAACAGTATGCAATAAGACACGACAAAAAAAGGCAGACGGAATTCAGAAAAAGAACTTTCAATGCTGACACTGCCTGGACACATTTTACGCATATTATTTTGGCTAGGACCTATGAAAACTTACTGGATGTTTGCCTCATCCACTCGCAATTTACATATTCGAAATACTCAGGTTTTTTGGGTTTCTATATTTTCAGAATTATTTAACCTACCTTTTTATTTTTTTTGGTTTGAAAGGCCTGTTTCCTTTCGGGAAGTCTTGTTCATCTCGGTCAATACAACTTAAAAAAAGTTCTTCGCCGGAAATTTATTGCTGTGATTTGCATCTTTAGCGATGACGTACTTTTCTATGCAAGAATAAATCTCACTCTTCTCTGCATAAGTAAATTTACCACATTCATGTAAAACAAGATTTTTCAAAAAAACCGTCTTTAATTTCCGTTATAACACTTAATTTCTATTAACATTCGACCTTCACTTTAATGTTCAATACTTTCCTCTTTCTTAACAGGACAATAACCACCTAAACACCAATAAAAGGCATCGTTATAATCATATGTGGGAGAGAGGTTGAAAAAATGGGCATTGTGGTACTTTCCTTAGTGACACCCTACTCCTTAGAATGAACATCTTTACGTAAGAAAAGTTCAATAAGCAAAGGCTCAGTGTTCAAGTTCCCCCACCCAATTAAGAAGCTGCTTGCGCCAGAGCAAGACAATCGACTGAGCTTATCTCTCTCAAATTTTTTTTTTTTACCTGTACTGAATCGTTGATTGTTACAAATGGTTATAATTAACAGCGACGAAGATTCAGGATGCTGATTTCAAAGCCTCTGAATTCATTTTACGTAATCTTTATGGTATTTATAGAAGTATCT
This sequence comes from Macrobrachium rosenbergii, assembly GCF_040412425.1. Classification (NCBI taxonomy): domain Eukaryota; kingdom Metazoa; phylum Arthropoda; class Malacostraca; order Decapoda; family Palaemonidae; genus Macrobrachium; species Macrobrachium rosenbergii. Next base: position 10,573,348 of record NC_089754.1, read on the forward strand.
TTTAGAAATGTGAAGCCTTCAATTTTTTTTATGCTAAATGAAATCTTTAAGATTTTAAGGGAAACATGCGTATCATGAAGATCTGTGACAAAAAAAAACTAATAATATATAATAGGCAATGAATTAAAGTTTGTTCTGTAAACGCATTAGGAAAATAAAAGATAAGGGTACTTGATTGCTCAGCGGTCTGGCGGTAGTAACGAAGTCGTTTTACGCTACTATGAAGTTTTTCAACTACACTGTTGTCACAAAACAGAATCATGGGAAGAAATTATGCTATTTCGCATCATGTCGTCTATAGCATAAATAAACCTCAAATATTTATCTACTCTATTACTTTTCATTACATAATCCTTTGAGTAGATTAAAAATGATCAAATAGTTAGGTAATTACATAGGCAATTTAGGGGCAGGGGATTAAGGTAATTCAATGTTCTAAACATAAAGTTGGTATCAAAATTAATAAAAACCTCACTTTTTTTAATATGAGAAACTAATGTCAAAGTTCGAAACCCCCACAGCGGCAAATGATAAACCAATGAATGGGTAAGCAGAAGATGATAACTATCGTAGATAGTTAAATGGTGCCTTTAGTCTGTTGATTAAAATTACTATCATTATTTCTAATTTTCAGTCTGTGTTATTGCAAATACTATCATTATTTCTAATTTTCAGACAATCTGATGTTATCTGCATATATATATATATATATATATATATATATATATATATATATTATATATATATATATATATATATATATATATTATATATATATATATATATATATATATATATATATATATATATATATATATATATATATATATATATATATATATATATATATATATATATATATATATATATATATATATATATATATATATATATATATATATATATATATATATATATATATATATATATATATATATATTATATATATATATATATATATATATATATATATATATATATATATATATATATATATATATTATTATATATATTATATATCTGATTTTTATCTGAACGCGTGCGCACAACATATGTTTGTGTGTACAGTGAGATCATACCTAAACTAAAAAAGGAACTGTACCTCCCTGACCCAATAATTTCATGTTCCGCTTCCAAAATCCTTTAGAATTCTTCCGCTGTCTTTTTGTTATGCTTTCTTTCCGTGTTTGTGTGTTAGAAAGGGGTTAAAAAAATTTTTTTGTTTACAAAAAGGACCAATATTGCAGGAATTTTTTCTGTTCTAACCTGCATGCTTTTAAGTTTTCCAACTTTGCATTACGCCATTTTGGTAATCTTTCTTCCAACCACCGCAATAAAGAAGGTGTTTTCACCAAAGTTATTTTGCTTATGAATACTCGAGGACCCCAACGTGAGAACAACGATCATTTATTTTTTTAAAAATAAATTATTGGGCACAATACACGGTACCTTCGGACAATTTTCATAACCGATATAAAATCATATTATGTTTCTTGCCGTACAATAATCACATACAGTCTATTGGGGGATCTGACGCTTGTTGCTATAGCCTACATTCATAACCTTAAGGAGAAGGTAGATAGTATGCCTTCCTCCGAATATATTTTGAAATTATTTATCTCACTGACTACTTCTACTACAGATGAAAATATATCACACTTAGGTTTCTTACTTCACTCAGAAAACAAACTAAAAGAAAGACTTCATGTTCTTCCATGCATAAACAAGGGTCTAAATGACGCAAGAAAGAGACTGTCTAGATGGTTAAAAAGACATTTGATGTTGATCTTTAACTTCAGGAGATGGTCATTTAAGAAGTCCTGGGTGTTGCCGTCGAAGAGCGCAGAGGCGATTTTTTGTAATAAACAACTAAACTAACAAACTATAGATGAGCACTCCACCACCTCATAGGAATTGCCTATACGGCTATAGCTATCTATCTGTGGCCATATATATATATATATATATATATATATATATATATATATATATATATATATATATATATATATATATATATACATATAAATTATATATATACAAATATATATTATATATATATATAAATATATATATTATATATATATATATATATATATATATATATATATATATATATATATATTATAGAAAAACATCAAACATGCTTTCCAGAAGAATACAGCTAACAGCGAGATTTTATGATGATGAATAATTAAAAACAAAGAGTAGGAAGATAGAGATTTAGATGTTGTTAGTTAGAATTCCCCTTCCATCCTTTAAAAGAATTTTGATTAACCCTGTAAATGTGCAGCGCAATATCAAAAACACACCACAAGTCTCAACTGCGATTCCTTACCTCTGTCTGGCACCTCCTGTCTCCGGTGGGGGCGTGAGAGTAGCAGTGGAGGAAGGTCTTGCAGGGTCGTTGGAGGTAATGTGGTTCCTAGTCATGTCCCTGGCCCCGAAAACTTCCCTCGTCCCCATGATCTCTCTCTCCGCTCGACCCGTCGTCAGGCTGCAAAAGGGCCAAACACGCACCGATCAGTGGGGCACGTTCATGCTAACTCAAACTCGACCAGAAAACCGCTAGCTTAGTTTATCAGTGCCCACTTTGTTCGGCTGCGCGAGGAAACTACCTCTAGAATTCCAGATAAAAGGTCCGTGTTATTTGCATACTAAGACACGTTCTAGATTCTACCGGAAGAGTCACTTTAGGTTCAATAAAATGTCAAAAAGAAGCTTCCTTATTTTCGAAGAAAATAAAAAAAAAATCATAAAAGCATCCGAACGTATGCTTACAAAGATCCAAACTTCAACAAACGGTTTGGTCAGAGTTTGAACCACAACAGGAAGTTTTTACTCCGAAAATTATTTTTTGTTATGAAACAAAAGTTTCGAAAAATTGCAAAATATGTTTGTAAAATACCTGGTGATTCAAATACATACATATTAATTTTAGACTAGCCAAAAATAAGCCATTAGGACTTTCTCTAATATAAAATATGAGCTATTAAAAGTAAGCTACTTTACGGAAGTAAGCAGTAATTTATAATGCGTGTTAAAAACACTACCTTAAACACTAAAAGCTAAACTATAGGTTTTGATAGAAAAACTTATTTATGGTGGATAGAATACATGAACACTTTTTGGGCCAGACTGTGGATATCAGATTATAATTCCGCCTTGTTAATTTGAACGATGCATACACACACATACACACGTATATATATGTATATATATAATATATATATATATATATATATATATATATATATATATATACTGTATATATATATATATATACATATATATATATATATTATATATATATATATATATACACATATACATATATATATATATATATATATATATATATATATATATATATATATATATATATATATATATATATATATATATATATATATATATATATATATATATGATCATGTTGATTCCCGGTCATGTTGAATAGTAAGGCAATGTGTGAGTGAACGTGAAAACCTATACTTGTGTCTTAGGAGACATTTTCTTTTCCTAAATATGAGACAGCCTACGTCTACTGAAGCAATAGACTTTCTCAACTTTAATTCGAAATATTTTGTTTAAGCAGGAGAAATCTGCTGCGAAGATATAAAAAAGCTACCATATTTTTAAAGAATACATACTTTTATGACATTGCGGATTTATTTAACTTTCAGAGATTTTGATCGTTGTATGTATATGTATGCTCATATATATACTATATACTATATATATATATATATATATATATATATATATATATATATATAATATATATATATATATATATATATAATCATATATCTATATAGTTTGGTCTCCATAATTTATAAAAATAATGGAAATCTCTATTTAATTATTCATCGATATTTGAAATTGACTTCAAACTCTGAATGTATGTAGAAGATTACATCGTTATCTAAGAAAATCTACCTGGTTTCCATATGCATATGGTAATATATAAACTGCTTATCAGTGCTTTTGTTCAATTCTTGTTGTAAAAATACGTAAATGGGATTATGTATTTTTACAACATACACTTTCATTCATACACATGAGTTTGTGTCTGTGTAAATGGGATCGTGTCTGAATGTTTGTGTATTGGAACGTTTGTATGTAAATAAAGTATTTTGCTACAATACCCGCTTATTTTTCATAAGCAGTTTCAGAGACATGCTCGTTAGATCAATAAAAACAATGTTAGAAGGAACATAAACTCCTATAATCCTTTTTCGGGAAGGCTGGACTGACTTCTTAGTAAACATGATGGAAGACTGGACTGAAAGACTCGAGACTAAACATGCCTCAAAATTATAGCTGAAAGAATCAGAATTTAGAAGACTGTGAATTAACAGTGTAAAATTACCTGGTTGTGTCATGGGAAAAGTAATTAATATAAAGTTGGTATCATTGGAAATCAAAAGAGTAAATAAGATGAGAAACTTCAGTAAATGACGGACGTCAAAGAACAAGATGATGATGTATTCTCGACAACAACAGTATATAAAGTGGTTACATCCATGTAAAATTAGATATGACACGACGAAAGTAGTGTGATTAACAAAAAGTAGAACTGGCTTTACATAGAAAAGAAAAAATCCATAATAAGGAAATCTGGCCAAGACACCTATGCCAGAACCTGATGAATATTTTAGTAATAAAACAAACAGCAGACATTATTTAAAATCCAAAAAGGTTGACCAAAAAATTCTAAGAAGTGAAAGCTTCCATTTACCTCCAGTTTGAGAACTACTTTTTATATATTTGATGAAAAAAAAAAAAAGGGGGTTGAGTGAAGTTTCAAATAATTCGCGTCTGGAGTACGCAACTCCTATGGTCTGGAAATTAAGTGAAAGCCACCCGCCACCCACCCTCTCTCTCTCTCTTCTACATTCCCTGAAGAGACAAGATCCGTTGTGGCCGAGAAGTTCCCGAAAGCCTTATCTGAAATCTTGCACCTGATTGGACAGTAAAGGAAAGGTCATCCAAGTTTCGTGAGATATATTTTATTTCATCGACTTACGACAGGAGGGCTGCAATTCTCTTTTCGCTTTGTTAAACTTATTCACCCATTTCTCGGGTGTTTTTTTTTTTCCGGCTTTGAGCTTAACTGCTGCTGATGCCAGATGTGAATATCTTTTTTGCCGAAAATGTTTAAAGAATGAAATTAAAGATGGGAAAGGAAAAGAGAGAAGCTTTGAGATAAATGCTGAAGAAAGAATATGCAAATAAGAGAGAGAGAGAGAGAGGAATGAAATATAGAGTTTGGGTCAAAGGCCAGGCGCTGGGACCTATGAAGTCATTCAGCGCTGGAATGGAAATTGAGGGTAGGAAGGTTTGAAAGGTGTAAAAGGAGGAAAACCTCAAAGTTGCAATATGAAATTATTGTTAGGAGAGGGTGGATAGCACAAGATGGAAGAAAGATATGAATGGAGGTACAGTAAAAGAAATGAGAGAGAGAGAGAGAGAGAGAGAGAGAGAGAGAGAGAGAGAGAGAGAGAGAGAGAGAGAGAGAGAGAGAGAGGTGACGTAAACTTTCTTCACCGCAATATTAGAAACGATATCCCGGGGAACATTTCCTCGCATCCTCCTCCCCATGGCCATGGGTGTGGCTAATGGTTGAGAAAATTAATCTACAATATCTGAATTTGAAGATTTTGGTCTCATGTTATAGAAACGCTCTAGTTTTCTCTCGTAAAATATTAGTTTGATTTACCCTGGAAATCAGTAATGCTTAGCCCATGAACTCAGCCTTCGAATCTCGGATGACTAGTCCCTTTTAAATCTTTGTTTTATCTTATTCAATTTTCTTTTCCTCGTGTTTATTTGACAGGATGTATTCCTTATTCGTGTTTCCCCAACCCCTCCCAACGCCCACGCTCTTTTCATTTTCATTCGTCATACACCGTTCAAAAGATTCATCCTCTCAAAAATTTATTTCTCAAAATTACCGATATTTTAGAATTTCTCGCCAAAAAATAACGTCTGCCATCGGCGACAGTCATGACCCCAACGAAGAAAACCTCTTTTCTGAGGAGGGTCAACTCGATCTTCTACAACCGCTTTGTGAACGAAAGAGACAAAAAAATGTAAATAAAGAACTTGACGAAATGTATAATTTCTGGGAACGGCAGAGTTCGTTATCCTGCACAATCACGTTTGATTTTTATGAAAGCTCCCAGTCCCAAAAGTTTGATGTCTTGTTTAAGCACGAAAAAATAAAGTAATTTCTTGTACCCTAACGTTGAAGAAAATTAACGTATTTGAAACTCTCTAACAAAGACTGTATCTTTGGGTCTGCATTTTTGAAAAATATGTTAGCGAATTTAGTTTGTGAAAATACTTAGGGAAGTCATTTTACCATGAGACAATCGTGAAATTTTATATGTATTGTGTTCACATATATTGCTTTAAAGTTTCAAACCGAGTTTTTTTTTTGGCTGTTTTTACTGGTTCGATTGTTTCATAAAATTTTATTTTATATCTGTTATAGTTAATGGAAGTTGATGATTCTGTTATGCTTGCAAGTCTCTGTTCACCAATTTATTCCTCTTTCCAATAGAAACTACATTCCTGTACATTTTCTCAGCATTTTCCATGTCACTGAGACGAAACCTTCGTTTTATAATGATAATGATACTCTTTGTTTAGTTTTTAAGTTTTCGTATATGCTGTTTGTTCATTATATAATATGATCTATGTACATCTGTCGTGAATTTAAGCGTAGTATAAGAACTTGGCACCGAATGTTAACGGCAGGCTAACATGAGTATGAGGAAAAGCAAGTGTTATTTAATATATTCAAGGAAACCTTAGGGGAAATTAAACTAGAATATAAGTTTGTGTTAGAAAAACTTGGAGGAACTTCTTCACTGCCAGTTCTTTGATCTGTATTCGTTTTTCTTTGATCTGTACTGCAAAGTAATAAGATTGCTAACATGAAAGGAAAAACATTATCGAAACTTTTCCCCAATTCTGTGCTCGCTTTCGAGGCTTCCTCGTTTTAAAAGTAAAAGAGGTCTCTTCTACTGCGGATTTTTATTTTTTATTATGATCTGTGGCTGACTTTAGACATATTTTTTTATGTTCAATCAAACGTTACTTTACCCGATTCGAGGAGAGAAATTGACGTTTCTTTGTAGGCGAGTCTTTTTCAAAATGGGTATTTTTTTCTACCGACAGATGGGAGCTAGTTCAACATATCAGGAAACAAATTATGAAAAGCCACAAAGCTAAACGTGAAGCTTTTACCTGTATTAAGATTTTTGCGTTGTGATTCTTAAGAGTAACGTGATATGTTATGGAAAATGATTCTCGATGTTGTACAATTTTCCATTTTTTAAACAAAAGGGAATTCAGGAACGATCAAAACTTTTTCTTTTTTACGTGTCTAAATACAGTATACATAGCACAGCTAAATATATTGGATGATGCGGTTTAAATTGAAAAATATATGAATCCACAACCACAGGCTGAAGTAATCTTTGAACTGGATTAAAAGAGACAGATTTAGAAAATACCAAATATCGTTAGGATTTTCGTTTTAATTCTTTCAGGCATAAACTGGAATTTGTTGAAATAATTCAAACGAATCTGACTAGCAAGTATTTCAACCAGTATGCATGAGCTTCGTTATCATTCCATGAGAATAAATAGACAGTGGAATCTAGTTTTTGTATTCTTAAAAGAGCAAGAAGCGAAAAAAGATCGAATCTTAACATCGTGCACAGATCGAGAGAGAGAGAGAGAGAGAGAGAGAGAGAGAGAGAGAGAGAGAGAGAGAGAGAGAGAGAGAGAGAGAGATTATCAGGCATACCTGAATTTTATACTGTTGTCGTAATAAGCAATGATGAAATGAAAATGATAATGCTTATAAAAAAACAATTGAAAGCTGTAAGAAAATACGTCAAACGCAGGATAATTCAAGCCGCATTTAAAAAGATAAATCTGGCAATGCTATTCTCAGCTTTTCAGCATTTAAAAATTTTATACTGTTGTCGTATAAATGCAATGAAAATGATAATGCTTATAAAAAAAAATTGAAAGCTGTAAGAAAATACGTCAAACGCAGGATAATTCAAGCCGCATTTAAAAAGATAAATCTGCTTAATGCAATTCTCAGCTTTTCAGTGAGAGGTTCCGAGACAAAGCTGGAACTGCAAAATAAACAAAATCATTTAGTGTTGGAATACGAAAATTTCCATTTTAGGAAAGAACGTGACCGAGTTAGACTATAATGCCCTAAGCATTATATTGAATAATATAAAGTTTCTCACACTCAACAAAGAAACGCTTTTCAAGTCTTTATCAGCAAATGAAGGATAAACGAATAAGGACAACGATTTCGGACGATGAATCAGACTAGACGCAATCTCAGCATCAATATTTGACGAAGATACACAGGGACTGAACTGAGGGGCATGAAAGAAACTGAATGAATTTGAATACAAAAGAAACAATTTCCTCATTGAATAAAAAAAAAAAACATAAGTTAGTTACACTCGTAGAATACTTTATAGGCAGGCTCTAGTAATACTTCAATTAAGCAACCCAAATCAGATGTGACGCTGAAGTAACATTATTGCTCCGTTGTCAACTGTTATTGAAAATCCATCATAGAACTCAGTTCGTGCAAATTCATACTGGTTACGGAAAAGAAAACGTGGTATTCAAAACCACATACCATTGCTAATATACCAAAAATAGTGATGGCCAGCTGTCATTTTAACATTTTCAATAAGGAGTGGTGTACTGATCAAAATTCTAATGACTAGAAACAGTAGTCACGAACTGGTTTTATTATGAGTAACAGTCAAAGCTGCAAAATCTCGTGATGAATAGAAAGACGAATTATATGAGAGGTCAGAGGTAATTCACAATAAATCACTGCTGTAATAGGGGAGAAACGCTTGTGCCAAAATAGGGGTGAATACCCTACGCAATAACGCGACTCAAAGTGAAACGAAGTAATTAAAAGTAATTAATGAAATTCATCAAAGCGATGAGCTGCAAAAACAAGTAAAAAATGCGCCGAAGTTTCTTCGACGCAATCGAGTTTACTGTACAGCGTATAATCAAGGCCACCGAAAGTAGATGTCTTTCGGTGGCCTCGGTATAATGCTGTATGGGCCTCGGCCCATGAAAGTTTAACCACGGCCCGGTGTTGGCCTGTCCTATATCGTTGCCTGAAGCACAATTATGGGTAAATTTAACCTTAAATAAAATAAAAACTGCTGAGGCTAGAGGGCTGCAATTTGGTATGCTTGATGATTGGAGGGTGGATGATCAACATACCAATTTGCAGCCCTCTAGCCTCGGTAGTTTTTAAGATCTGAGGCCGGACAGAAAAAGTGCGGACAGACAAAGCCGGCATAGTAGTTTTCTTTTACAGAAAGCTTAAACTGAGGGAGATGGGTAAGAAGGCATTTTGTAATGCAAAGCAATAGGGTATGATGAAGATTTTCCTTTTCAAAGACTAAAAGACAGAGCGGGTAACTATTGCTCTCCATGGTTGCGGGAGTTGATTAAAGGCAACTGGAAATATGAGCGCCATGACAATAAACTCTACTCCTAAAAATGATATTAAGGGCTGAAGGACTGGAGGCAAGAATCAAATTTGCTTGACTAGACTGTCCAAAGAAGCGTCGAACTGAGAAGTGTATGTATTTGATAAATGTGAACATCATTCATCCAGGTAGAATAAGAACCATCCTGATCTCCATACAGCTAAACCTTGGCACCGTCTAGTTTACAGTTCTTACGAAATAATAACGGATGGTAGCGAATTCAATCCTTTCGTCAACAAAGAGGATTTATACTGATTATCCTTGGTGGAAATTATGAAGTTAGTGAAAGCGATTGAAATCTAAGTTTAGTAGTATCAGATGAAGAAAGAAGTGCTACGGAGATAAAGAACCATAACAATTCTTTATATAACGCCACATGAATGAAAGCGATAGTCAATTTATGTGTAAGTTTGAGTGAACTGAATTTTTAAACAATATTACTCACAACTTCCACACACACATACACACACACGCACATTCACACTTATTAGGATACATACATACACTACATACATACACATATATATATGTATAATGTATCACTGATTCACGAAAATATGGAACGTGATGAATGTATAAATAAAGGCAAATTTCACGAAGAGGTTGTTAGGCCTTTCGACACACAGTCCTTTGCTAGCAGAGGACCGTGTGTCAAAAGGCCTATCAATCACTCCGTTGTTTCACTTTTCCTTCATGGCATTTGCCTTCATTTATAATATATGTTACATTATACACACACATTTTATATATATATATATATATATATATATATATATATATATATATATATATATATATATATATATATATATATATATATATATATATATATATATATATAATGTAACACTTAACTGATAAAGTTGAAAAACGACGAATATTTCAGGAATCACGTAAATTTCTATTTGATTCAGCATACGCTTTTCATGTGAAATTCATCTATGTTTCTTTGATAATTTTCGGATATCAAATTCTCGTAAAACTTGCGGATATGTTCAAAGTTCTTCGGTTCACCTACTCTATTACCCTCTGATATTCCCTCATGGAAAATTTTGTACATTATACTTCTTTGTTGAACTTATATGGATATTCTTCTCCAAACAACGCCTGAATTTGACAAATTTGTATTGACTTCACTATGAAAGCTTGTGAACCAAATCGGTGCTCTATACTGCCATTGCTTCATATATTAACATTATTTATAATGTCTATCATTCGTTTATTATCCACTAACATATTACTCCTCCGTATTTATATTCATCAAATGTTTCTGTATTGACTATCCACGCCGGATAGGGATGATACCGAACATAAAGAATATTCCATTGAAAGATTTTTTCTTTCTTCACAGTAATGTAAACTTGAAAATAAAATAGGGGTAATCATACATCGTGCTCATATAATATTAAGTCATTCCAATTGCTATTATTATATTCCAGTCACTGAATTAAATTGAACGGAACATAAAATCAATGACGCTGATTGCAATACGGTAACAAAAAAATTATACATTTTTAGGAAAGATAATGTTATTACAATGTTAAATATTCGTTTCTAAGACAAACGGTAACTGATATTTTGGCGCATTTCTGAAAAAAAGCAACTGTTAACATATAAGGAAAGGCTATTAGAATCTGAAACTTTCGGGAGCCATATGTAAGAAGACCAGAAACTTCTAATAAATATTCGGATGGCAATACCTGTAATTTCTAAAAATTAAACAAAAATAAATAAAAGGATAAACCACGTAAAAAAACGAACCAAGTACTATTATGGAAGTCTATGTTGTGGCAAAAGCAAGATAAGAAATTCTGAAGATATGAAAATCCTGTAAGTACTAAAATGCAATAGTGTCATTGAGAAAGTAGAGGAAATCATTATTGCAACTTTCACTCTAAATCTGATGAAGGGTGTGAAATTTCTCTGTAAACTTTTCTAATTCATTTTCACTTGACGAACAAAAAATCTCTTGTAATACAAAACAGGTGTCACACTCCAAAAATTAGCTAATTCAGTACCATCAATAACTTTTAGATAATCTTGTTCTTCACGATATGCCGGCAAGAGCTGCGCCCTAACTTTGATTGTGCTGTATGCTTTCAATTTCCCTATTCATGGTGCTTTCATGCTCATGACATAAAGGTGACTCAACCAAATTATGTAGTTTTCCAAAGATTGCAACCGATCTATTTCCAATTGTTAGAAAAATTATTCTAATACTGTTGTGGCAGTAATGAAGGATACCCCGCCTATTAGAAAAAACGGTTTTTATGCAGCCTGGTAGATAATTATATCCGTTAATATTTTAGTTAATTATTTCAGAAAAATATATGCAATGGCAATTATTCAAGTAGCTCAAAGTTTATGAGAGAAAACTTTTAAAAATCTATAAAGTTGTTTGTAACTTAAAACCTTAGAAGTAAGAAGGTCTGAAAAATAGGTCCTTGAAAATCGTGTAAGGAAATGAACTACAAAAACAATTCCTTATAGATCTATTCACCAGCACCATACAATTTACGGCCCTTTCAAAAAAAAAAAAAAAAATTTGGAATCGAATCTTTCATCTTAACGATGTCTGGCTTAGCTTTTCAATTAATTGTTACGTGTGAAAAATCACTTCTGTTCTAGGCTACTCAGGCACAAATCATTTTTGGCATTATACTGATTTTGTATTTATTCAGAGCTGGCAAACGCAATTGAATTAAGATGTTATTTTATTGTCTGGAAATGCACCGAAGCTCAACTTTTGTAATTAACATTAATTTTAATTTGTACAGTTTATCGGATATTTGGACATGAAATTAAATGATTTAATTTACTATATTATGTCTACATTTCTTTTATTGAGATATTAATAGAATTTTGTTCAAATTTAGTTATTTGACAAGAATACACATATTAATAGTATTTTGGTCAAATTTAGTTATTTGACAGGATTGTACATATTCATGGACATTATCAACTTCTATCTAAGGTCACTTTATAGAGAACAAATGAACAGGTACTAAGCTGCACATATTTCTCATACAACATCAAAAGACACAACACAAATACATGAACAAATTTGCAACTTTGAGCCGTCAGAGCCCTGCCTTGTTTGAAAAACACTGAGCTTATAGTAGGCACCTACATATTCAGGTCTGTAGAACATCAATACATATACAGCATGTATTTTTCAAGAGCATCATTTTCTCTTTGCATGTCATGCTTATAGGAATTAGAAGCTGAATATTGCGATGCTAAAACAGTGAGTCTCTTGTCACTGATTTTAACATACGCTGTTTTCCATAGAACATGAAAACCATCAAGTTCTATGACACCTGTTTCTACTGGAATGGCGGGTGCTCTACAAACTATGAAATGGAATGAAAGAATTTAGACACATGGTTTCTCTTCATGTTGGTGACATAGAATACGTACAACATTCTAACTTTCCACTCATACAATAGCTTCAAAGAAAGCGCATAAAAGGATTGATACACGTTCATAAATTGCACAAGAAGTATTCCATTCCTCTGGGAAACCCTCAGTCACTATGCATCCAGTGCATAGTGAAGGAGTCTGTATATAGCGTAAGACTTACTGACGATGGTCATATTCGAAGTGTTCTGTACATCTTCTATCATTCATTTTGTAACTAATAGCAAGAATTAAATTTCTAAGGTAAAAAAGAGAAACTAAGGCATATGGCTTCTGAGAAGAACCATCTCTTTATGCTATATGGTGCACATAAGAATGGAACGTATCATATTTCAGAGACTACGTGTGAGACATGCCAGTACACAGGGTGATTTCTTTTTTGCCAGAGTATCATCACTAATCTAGAACTGCTACGCCTTTACTGGAGTGAGCGTACATAGAAAGAAAATCAAGCTAGATCTACACAGTGGAAGCTGTGGTCCTTGTGTGCGCTACGGGGATGGAAAGAAGCCGTTGCTTGTGCGTTGGAAGCGCCCCCCCAGGTGAGAACGTGAAACACTTTTAACTTTAACTTTCTATTATTCTTTGTGTGTTTATTTCTATTTAGCTCCTGAAAAGTGAGGAGGATAAGGTGGTATACATAACACTCGAACTGGCGATAGGAGAGCACACAACAGCAGGGTGATCATTTTCTTTTTTATACGTTTTTATAGAATAGAATTATTGGTGATAATAAGGCTTATAAACTAACTTACCTAGCGTAGACATTGAGGAACTGGGGAATATTCTCGTCATCGGTGTCCTGAGCGTTCGGTTTCCAGCAGCTGGTTAGGATATTGCCTTGTCTAAACACCGAACGGAGGGTAGGAGGGAAGGGAAAGAGTCTTAAGTGAGAGATATACATAAACAAAAGCAAAAAACACATAAAGTAGACTAATTGTCTGGTCAGGCTTGGAGATTCTCATTTGTGTAGGGTAAGTGGGGGATTCGTGATGAGGAAGAGTTTGACATGGCGGATGTGTAAAAATGGTTGGACTATACATCAGGCAACATCTTCGCTTTGCTTATCATGATAAAAAAATTATGGCCGTTTTTGTGGGAGATATGAATTTGAGGGGTCTGTTGGAATGTCTGGGTAAGTGGGTATAGGGGTCATGATTAGCAAGGATCAGGCAGAGTCAGGTATTATACAACTGGGTTTAGACTTAATTTTTCTGACCTTAAAACTACAGAAATCTCAGAGGAGTGACATTCATACTTGGTAATGAATTGCCCTTAGGCGAAGTATCAAATGAACTGGATACGAATTTTGAAGGTGGTATTTAGAATGGGCTGAGCATATAATACCTCTTAAGTGTATCTTAGATCTGCCTGCAAGCGGATAGATATATAATATATGAAAAAATCTGCTAAATGCAATATAAATTACTCGTAATAAAATATATAATGTATTATATCTAATTCACTCTTTCACCCAGAACAAAAGGGGAATGTGAGTGATCAAATAATGCAAGTTCAATAAACTAATTGTAATCAATTTCACGTCTATGAGGTAAGTGAAACATTTCCTTTAGTTTCTTAGAAGAAAAAATGGGGTCCAAAATCCCAAAGTCAGACCATGGAAACAAACGAGACGATCTGGAAAACAATGTCAGATTCGGAAGGCAGAACGAAAATGGGTCATGCAAAGGAAAATGGAGGAGAAAAACATTGGAATACACAAGCAAGGGAACTGTAGGAAAAATATATGTATAAATAGTAGAGTAAATGAGAATCTGACAGAGCAATCCTCGGCGAGACATGACGTCCATCGCCCATGTGCATTAGAAAAAAAGTGCACCTAATTACACACCCTACGATGAGTTTAGATCAGGACAAACAGGGGTTTATGAACAATTCGGACACAGACCATTCAACAGTGGCTCTCTCGCTGCATTCCACTGCCCCTGCAAAACTCTCCAAACTATAAGGTTCAGCATGGCAAATTTAATTTAAATCCATTGACATCGCATACCCGGTAATTTCTTTATCAAGAGACTATTCTGTTCGTTGAATTTACAATAAACTCGGCTATGTTTCCTGAATGTTTGAAGTTTACGTCAATCTGCACTATTTTTTCCCAGAAGCTTAAGCGTTTGCCCCATTTTTCTAATTGCTTTGAAATGAACTGCGGAGAGCACATTGTTAGGAATCGCCTGCGTGGCTACATTCACAGAACTGACATGTGTTAATTCACTAAACAATATCACTGGGATATGTACAAAAAATAAGTAGCGAGAAAGAGAAAGAAAGAGAACGAGAATTAGATAAAAGGGCTGGATCTGTAAGGTTCAAAATGATTAGCCTATAAAACAAAATAAAAATACTGATAGCTTCCTGCTGCTTTGAAATTAGAAATTAAATGGAAGGAAAGAACAGACAATAGACAGTGGTAGAACTCAGAAGAAAAGACAATAACCTAGATGAAATACACTGAAAGAGGAAATAGAGGAAAAACAGTGGGAAAATAAGACAGGATACAAGAAATCGGACTAATAGCCTCCTCTTCCATTCGCCCCCTCACCAGTAACATGCCTTTTACTCTGACCAACCTACCTATCCTCCTCCTATTTCATATTATTTCTCTTTCTTTATTCTAGCACTCTAAGGTTCCTCTTACTCTCTATCCCTTTGCATGTTGTTTTCTCTTTTCATAATCCCCTTTTCCTCACTTCTATAAGGGCCAACTTTTCTTCCCACTGTATCTTTTCTTCTCTCATCATCTTTCTCAAAACCACTGTCAGACACCGAGCGGGATGTTAGCTCGTGAGAGCCCCCATCCAGGAAGGACCCACACCTTCATACCATACCTGGGAGCGAATTTCCTGCTAGGTTTAACCCCGTGGGACTCCAGTTCCTTTTCCAGCTGCTTGATCTTCACTCGGGCCATATCCAGCTCGTGCTTCACCTTCCAGATGTGGGTGTCGCACAGGGGGTCCCGGCAACGGTGCCTCCGCAACTTATTCTGCGCCTCGAACACTGCCCCTCGAAACGTCAGGGACTTACCCATGCTCTGCAGATTTCGTGAGAGAGAAAGAACAATTCACGTGAAGCAAAGTCTACACAATAAATTCATTATTTACTGAGCAATGCCAGAAGTTATTTAAAGTGGATGAAAATAAATTCGTGCTTATCACTGAAAACAACTCAAGTTCTACCTGACAAACAAGCAAGGTCCTACCTGGCGGACTGAATATTTGCAGATAAAAACAAGCATACATGATGAAGATGAGAAAAGGAAGAGCGTAATCTATGAAACAAGACGTTCTCTGTCAATGAAAATGAGATATTCTGCGATATGAGACGGAAAGATAAAAGAAAAAAGTCTTACACGACAGTAAATAAATTCTTTGTACGAACTTTAGCTAATATGAAAACTTCGACAGAGAGTTGTTGCTGGTAGATGTCCTGAAGGGTTTCAGGTTCGAGTGTCCATTTCCCTTCTCCATGCTCATAACCTCAACAACATTCCCCCATACCTTTGATGTTAGGCGATCATCCACCCGGGGAGTAACTATACAAATTGGTCTTTTGTGGTGGCTAACCTTATTTTGGGACCCTTTTAGCATTAACTGAATTTATTATCCCTGATGATCGTCGCACATAGAGTTACTTGTCTTCACGTCCTGTAAGCGAAGTTTTGTTCCTTCTCTCTCTCTCTCTCTCCTTGATATTTCCTAACAATTTCCACAGGGATAGAAGAGAATATGCAATATTCGTTTTGCTATTTTGATTCGACGGTTCACAGGGATTACCTACAGATATCTGCTTTTGATGTATTCCTGCATTAAGGCTAGCTTCTCAAAAATATGCTTTTGAAATGATAGGTTCATCTAAAGGATTCTAATGGGCCATTCTAATAAAATATATAATAATTAACGCATTCGTCACAAGTTGATACACAAGTCCAGCAAGAACAGGTAATACTCCTATTGTCATAGAGGAAAGTGGGCGGAAAGTGACAACGAAATATAATGCTAAGTACAGAATATGAATGATAAAGAATACTAAACCAATGAGTTAGGAATATCACTGGATCAGGCTATTTCACGTAACTATGTCATTAAAAGATTTTCGTCAGCTCATGATTCTGCAGTCTTTGTGCTTTGTTGGGAGACAAATGTTACTGTTTGCATTGATGGTTCTACCTTTCCCTCTCTCCTAGTAAAATGAAATTAGTCATTATTTTATTTTCCACCATGCTCGCTTTTTCACAAGTTAAGTTCCTCTTCCGAGGTTGGAAATAATATTCGTTGTATGATGCCATTTCTTTGCCTTCGAATATCTTTGAGGCTGAAAGTTGGAACAATCTTTGCAGATGCGATTGAAGTGCACAATGCGTTTCTATCCTTCACCTATTTTAATATCTGTCCTAAGACCATTTGTACTATGTTTCTGTCTGCTAAACATATGCACTGTTGTTATTTTTCTCCTCAGCATCAGACAATGCCTATCACACACCTGGAATAATACTCTTCATGTTGTATTTAACCGAAATAATACAAGGAATGGACGTTCATGAGCCGTTGCCTTTTATGATTGACCGAATCTCTACTTGTTAAACAAATATTATTTAGAAAACTCTTTTCCGAAACTTTGTTGGCAACTAGCTTCTCCAGTTGATAATCATTGTTCACATCAGACATCACCAGCCATCATAAAATTTTGTACAAGTTTTCAATACGAGAATCAAACGATTAGATCATCAGTATCTCATGACATTGTGGAACTCCTTTCCTCCCATTGTTTTTATTTAACAAACCTCTTCAGCATATTTTACTTGTCCGTCTCGACATCTTTTCAGCAAAAAACAGTGAAATTTAAATTTCATTTCGCTTAGAAAACAAAGTATTGATTGCCATCGATATCAATTACCAAAGGTATTTACTCAACATGGACTGCCTCATCTCCCAAAGTTCAAAGACGTAGTCATTAGTGTTGAAAAGGGTGCATTAGAGGCGCCAATTAGCTTAAATGTTATGCTTCGGCCGTAGCATAACTCAGTTTCGTAGAAACTTGAAATATTTTAGATATTTCTGATTATAACTGTTCGGTCTACAAGTTGCAAGTTATTGCTCATGAAGCTTTCTTATTTTTATAGCGCCTAGCTTTCAAAATAAATGGAAATAAACTTTGAGAAAAGGAAAAAAAAACAGCCTTAGGGAATTGCTACTTCCACCTCTGGGTCTCACATTCTCCAGAGCAAGTGGCAAGTGACTTGAGAACCCACAAATACCCTTCTCAACCTGCTGGGACCATAATCTTCGACGAGGTCATTTGTTATGCAAAGAAATTTCGTTTTACATAATAGCATTGGATTTGGAAGCCGTAAAAGGCAGACGGTCTCCTGAAGTTATGATGCTGCCAAAACAAGGGTCTAGTGTGGAGTTAACGCGCAACAGATAACATTCAGATATTATGCGTCTGTGTGCGTTGGTAGGTGAGCGTGCTGGCTTAAGGGCGCAAGTATGTGTATCTTGCAGATTATAGTTTGTCCAAAATATTTTGGCAGCGACTTTAACTTTCTATTAGCTGTTCATCGTGCGCTTGAAACTTCAGGTTGACTAATATTGGATGAATTCTTTTAGAATAGTCACTCTCCCTTTCTCTCATATACACTCACGCAAACATAAATCTAACTCGTAAGCATGGTTCCGTAGAAACGAATGCATCGACTGATCTCTTAGCGGGAGGGAAAATTGAATAAATTTATTCAAATATGGTTTCAAAATTCCTCATGCGTACAAAAATCTTTCATCGGAAGTTTTTGATGAATTCCAAAGCCTGCATGGGATGGAGCAACTTCGAGTAAAGGGAAGATGAGTAGCACATTCTAAAGCCTATAATCCACCTACCAGGCTAATTAGGGCGCAACACCCTCCAGAATCCGTTTTCGCCAGATGCTTCCGAACATACTTGAAGTAAACGTGTTCCAGCAAGAGGAGAATCAACGCTAACAGGACGCCAGTGAAAAGGAGTAAATACGCTGACAAGAACTGCTCCAGTGCCAGAGGTTCCGACGCTCGCTTATTTTGCTTTTTGGGTTTGCAAGCACCTGTGAGCCAGAACCTTTGTATACGTTCCATATCACCTGTTCGACAGAGACAAAAAAGAAATTCATTAGTCATTCAAATTATTCATTTTTGTGTCACTAAATATTTTGATCCCTAGGTATTCGCGGTGTCTGTCTGCATAGTATGCTACGTGTATTTTATACTTTATTAAAATAAATCTGCTTTTTCTTCTAATGTTATCTAATTTCATCCTACTTACTTTCCTTAGGTGCTTCCATTACCATTCTTTGTCTGTAACCTATAACGTAATTATGTATAATTACATTCCTGATGTATGTATGTATGTATGTATGTATGTATGTATGTATGTATGTATGTATGTATGTATGTATATGTATGTATATATA
>NC_089754.1:10595302-10602802 GCF_040412425.1 Macrobrachium rosenbergii
ATTAGTAGTGATCATCAACTTGACATTGCCATAATGAGGCTGAAATTATAAGCACTGAACAAAATTTTGGCAGGGTACCTAGTTTTGATACAGAAAAGTGTTTTGAAAATTAACATTGTTAGGGGCTTTTGCCATTCAATATCACAACAGTTTTGTAGTCATAGAGACCATATCTGACACGTATTGCCAGTCAGTTAACAGGAAGTAACATCAGAAATGTATATCAATTTGGCGGAAAAGACGTATTGACATGCTTTACCATGAAAAAACCTTGGATATCGAATGAGCTTAAGATACAAAAAGAACAGACAAAAGAAAAAGGTACATGTAGGAACCTATCAAGGAGGAATGAAGAACAAAGTAGAAAGTGTCAAGTACTTCAGTCAAGAAAGGAGAGATAAGAGAGAACATTTTGAAAAAAACAATTAGGGAGGGGCATTGGTTTTAAGGTGGATACCAAAAAGACGAAAACGTCTGTCGAAACAGTGGATGGATCACTAATAACACCAGAAAAAGAAGAAAGTCAACACTGTGTAGAACATTTTTGTGTGGTTATGAACAATATATTTGAAGGAGGTTAATTTGACTGATACACAAGACGCTGAAGACGACCTGAAAGTGTAAAAGAATGATTACATAATTTTGAAGTGGAATCAGACAAAAAGAAAATTAAAAAATGCATCGCTGCAGAGATAGTTTTAACTGAAAATGAAATGACATAACATATCGTGCTCTTTTTCAGAGTATGGAACGACGAAACAAAGCTTGATGAATAGGAATTAGATATGCAAGCACAGTTACCAAATTTAGTGGTCAGGATGAATGCAGTAACTATAAAGACATTGCTTTTATATTAGTTGTAATGAAGATATTCATTGTGCTTATTCCTAATTGCGTTTATATTGGTTGTAATGAAGATATTCAATGTGCTTATTCCTAATAAGTTAAAGAAAGAAGCGTATGAAATGCAGAGATGAATAAGCTGTTTAAGAAAAGGCAAGAATTGCACAGATTCAAGAAATGTGTTAAAACATATTATGCAGCAGTGATGGAATATAAGAATTCCCTTCTGATGGCCTTTGTTGATTACAAGAAGTCCTTTAATGGTGTTTATACCCCAATATTATTGAAAAATTTTGCGTTACTATATTATTCCTATTAAAAATCCAAAACTAACTGAAGTTATCCATGACTGGCGTAGTTAGAAACAAAGTTGATGAGTCTTGTTGCATGAATTTGCAGTAAACTGGGGAATACTACAGGATAATATTGTGTTGCTTTTATTATTTACCCTTCTCCTCATGGATTTTATAATAAAAAAAAGCTAGTATGAAAGGCAAGAGAAGGCTTCAATGAGTAACAACAGAATTATGACCGACTCAGAATACACAGAATGATGCTATTGTCGTCACCTAAACACCACGAAATTTACAGAGTTTGCTTAGTAGACTGCATACTATATTTACAGAAAAGCACAAGTAATGAGGGCCGAGTACACAATGGGATTAAATAATACCAGGTGGAAAAATGGACAATGCTACCCAGTACAGGTTCTCTTTCTTTGGAATTTATGAGACTACAAAAAAGACAAATCCAACAATGGGCCAACTGAATAAGATTTGGAAAACTGAAGTTGCATTTGAAAGCAAGATTATACATTAGTATATCTGCAATGCCATACAGACATGACTCATAGTATAACAATGAAGCTATATGTGCAGGATGTTGTTGATTTCAGAATAAAGCTTTAAGAATAATATTACGAGCGAGATGGAATGAAAGAGTGAGAAATGGTACGATAATGGGATTTATGGAATTTTCATACGTAGACGAGATAATGGTGAGGGGTGATGGAGATGACCTTGAACGAGTATTTCAGGCCATTTGTTAAAATATAACTAATTTTAAATATTATATATATATATATATATATATATATATATATATATATATATATATATATATATATATATATATATATATATATATATATATATATATATATATATATATATATATATATATATATATATATATATATATATATATATATATATATATATATATAGAGAGAGAGAGAGAGAGAGAGAGAGAGAGAGAGAGAGAGAGAGAGAGAGAGAGAGAGAGAGAAACATGAAGCCTGAACAAATACCATGAGTTTGGTTTGCACTGGGCAAAATAATACAATCAGTGGCAATAACTTGAAAGATTGGGGCGGCTGCAACTTCAGACTTAGCAAGAGAGTTTTTCACTCGAGTAAAATGAGGTGTATATGGGACGGGAAATTACATTTCACCGGCTCGTCCTGCAAAACAAATGACTCGAAGGACTCGAATTGAAGTTGACTTCCCTCATCAGCCACAGGAAATCAAAATTCTCTCTCTTTCTCTCCCCCCTCTTTCTTTTCTCTGTCTTTTCCTCCCAATTTGGGAAAAAAAAGGCCTATTTCTTTTTCTCTTAAACTTTCCTTACTCTGTCCTCAATTTCCTTCCTTCAAAAATCGAGTCTATTTTTAAGACAACTGACCTAGAGGTGCTTTCTAGACCAGCAATGATTCACTTTTGAATCTTCTTTTCAATCAAATTCCTTTTTTTTTTTTTTTTCATGGTAAGGAATTCTTTTCTTGTTACTGTCTTTGAAGTAAAAAAAGACACGGGAGACTTTAATACATTTCAAAATAAATCCTTCTGTTCTGTTGCTTCCTCTTCAATGGGGAAATTTTATTTTATAACTCTGAAGTTGGGAGAGAGTCGAGTTGCCAGTGTTCTTATTTTCTTCATCCTTACAATATTTTACTGGTTTTATATGCATTGTTTTCTCTGGTTTTCAATTTTTCATCACATTGTATGTTCTCTCTTATTTTGAAATGGAGCATCATGAAAAAAAATTAGTAAAACATGAAGAGGAAGGCAAATCATATTTGAGAGACGTAAAATAGGTTCATTCATTTCTTTGATAATGGAATTCATCATCTATAATTAGGTAGTTGAATGGTTTTAGATTTTTCATTGTAACGTTTCCTCTTCTTTTCTCATTTTGCCAATATCTTTTCACCTAACTTTCTTTAATTTGTGTATTCATCTCTAGTAATTTTACTCTCTCCCATGAAAGGGTTTCAGGAATTGTCAGTACATACAGTTCCTCAAATGGCAAATAAATACGGAACAGCACTAATTAACGCTTAATATTATTTGTCCATTAAAAAGAAAGAGAGATAAACAGTTTCACTGCCCTTTTCAATACTGATGAACCAAATACTGCCATAGAAATGTTTATTATAACCTAATCAACCATTTAACATTCATGCAATACTTTTTGTTTCATTTTGGGAATCGCAGGAATAAGAACTAATGAGATTCAAAACCAAGATTTTCAGACAATAAAAGAGCTTTAATCGAATTCTCTTGCTACAAAAAAAAAAAAAAAAAAAAAGAATCACTATTTGCTATAGGAAGTAGATGATAAAGAGACATTACATTATCATTATCTTCGTCTAGTGCAATTTTTGGTAATCAGTCTTAAGGACCAAAGACATTGTTTCTTAGATAAATATTGTTCAGTAGTTCGAACTGGAATTAGATGGTCCACTAGGGCTTCTCTTGACCAATAAATATTCCTGAATATGTAATTAACGACTCCTACATTGAAAGTTAGGTATTCCATTTAGAACTGCGTTAATTTCTTGAATAATAATCAAAGGTTTTGTTAATAAAAAATATAATCTTTAATAATCGCGCTAACGGACAGACTTTTGTGCAAAAATCAAGGATCCTATACTCTCTTCTAATAAATGGTCTTTAATTAATATGGCAATTGCCACCGTAGACAGCTTTCAGTTCCGAATTAAACGGAAGAAAATAGTCTTGTTGTGTAAGTGGTGTCCCTTTAATTCGTAGTCTACAAAGAGGAACACAGATTTGTCCAAACAATGACATCTGAATCTCTATTAAAACAAGACCCACTCCATTCCAAGTCTTGCTTTGGGGGTCTTGTAGAGAGATATTTCTGACAGAAATCACACTAGACAATCAGTATTCTCTTGTTGGTCATTAAGAGGAAGGCTAATACTCACCCTTTCTTGATCGCCTTGATCCCAAGTTCTATAGACGTCTTGTTGTACTGACTCATGTACTGGAACATTTCTGGTTTGTGTTTGGACAAAATTGTCTCTGTGTTGGTGTAAGGGACGAAGCCGAACTTGAAGGGTGGTTTCTTGACATAGGGGTTCTCCAGCTATAAGAAGATAAGGAGGAGACACCTTATAAAGATGATTTTATATCAGAACCCCAATATCATAGGCATTCAGCAGGCAATTAGTTTTCCAAAATAAAAAATAAAATCAAAGATGTAGAAAAATTATAAGTTTACCTATTATGATTTCCCATTTACATATAGAATCATTACTTGGCCATTACTGATAATTTAAACCCTCTTGTAAAACTTATTAGTATAAAAAAAAAAGTAAAGAAAACCGACTATAAATAAAATTCGAGTCTCTGTCTACAAAGCGTTTATTCACTGATGTCCATTTCCCCTTGTACTTACCCTATGGTCTTCGATGCCTGAGAAGTCGTGGTACTCCTCCCTCGTGATCATGAAGGCTGCCAGGTTAGCAGTGTAGATGGCAAGAAAGACTACGGCGAACATAGCCCAGATGTTGGCCATGAACCTATTTATGAATAAAAATTTCGTGAATAATAATAATAATAATAATAATAATAATTGTTATAAAGTAGTAATTTGTAAGGTATAATACAGGCTCAGTTGTATGGAATCAACGATACATGCAATATGGCTGTTGTAAAGCAATATCAAACAAACCAATGATGAACACATATATAAATGCATGTAATATATATATATAATTATATATATACATGTATGTATGTATATATATATATATAACATGTGTGTATATATATATATATATATATATATATATATATATATATATATATATATATATATATATATATATATAAATATATATATATATATATATATATATATATATATATATATATATATATATATATATATATATTTTACATATGTATACTGTACATACATAATCATAGTATGTAAGTATACTCTTGTATGTGTACAAAACAGCCGTGGTCCTCAAGCATTACTCAGCGTATTCCGGACATGTGGAAAGTAGTCGTTATAGCAATTTAATCCGGCTTCCCAGGCAAAGTGCCTGACAGGATCACAAGTAAAGGAATTCCAGGGCATTGCTGGAGGCATAATGCCAGTACAATTACCTTGCAGTGAACCCTTTAGGGCAATCTACATGTACAGCAGCTTGGAACAACACAGCCCACACGAGCCAATATGTCCTCAGTAATGAGAATTTGTGATCGCGAGGTGGTGCCATCTGTTGAGTGAAATGGGAAGTAAGGTATCTTAATTATATCAGAGTTACATCATCAGTTGCTTGTTGTCGTTATATTGTTCAGCATAAGGTTCATCAAATACATGTAAAAAATAATATTGAAATATTTCAATGAAAACCAGCTGTGCATCATGAAGGTATTTTAATAAGATTTTAAAAAGAATTTGTCAAGCTTTAGTCGAACTGAATGTACTGTTCTTTCTATTTGGGCAAATGTGGAAATGATAATAAGATAGATGTATGCAGTTAAAAAAATACTGTTTGTGCTTATTACGAAAAGTTAAGTTTTTTTCTTCACACATTAAACAACATTGTATTGTAAATGACATTGATGTCATATACATTCCCTGTAAAAAAAAGTCTCTCTCTCAAAAGAATCCGAAAAAGAGGAAAATTTGTTTTGGGGTAAATGTTGTTTACATCTTCTTCAAAGGCCGCCCCATTTTCCTTAATGTGGAATTAATGCCAGCGGGGTAATGGGACGACTTCACAAACTTTATGGGATCATCTTTCACGCTTGCATGTAACACTTCTCATTTTTGCCTGTTTGCCTGAAACGTTCGCGTTTGATACGTGTTCGTGAGAGGATATCTCATCCACGGTGCAGGCGCCGTTATATTTGCAACAGTAAAAGCGATCGTGCAATTCACCGTACAAAAACCATATACTGAGAAATGGATTTACTGATTGCATAAAATAACGGATATTTGATACCGAATGATACTGATATTGTTTAGTTACTTTTCCCAAAATTTTATGTTTATAACATGGCAGACACTTAAATATGAGCATATGGATCAGTTGGATAAAAATCTTTTACCCTTTGTGATAGATATTCTTAAGTAATTTTAAAATGAGACGTTATTTTTCTATTATTTATTTATGCTATAAATTTCTATAAATCATCACCAAACATACTAGTACTGTTTACTCCGAATTTACACTCGCTAATTTTTTATAGAACACACATACTTTACTTATTTTTTTAAACAATGTTGATCAGTCGGAGGCAGTCTATTTGATACGTTTGCAAGCATAAATTTTCTCATATTATATGTTTATTAAGCAAATACGGTAAGAATATAAAGTTGTGATCGAACGATGTAGAAAAAATATCCGCAGTATGTAAGCTCATATTAATTTTAGTTCTACATGTGATTCTATGACTCTCTCTAGATGAATAAGTCTTCTAAGTGAAAAAGTATCTGATTTTCATTTACTAAACGTGTTTCATTTATAAATTTCCACATAACGAAAAGGAGAAATGGGCATTGGCTGAAAATAAAAAAAAAAAAAAAAAAAAAAAAAAAAAAATTCAGGGCAAACAACAACAGATTCCCGCTAAAGAAAACCTAGCAGAGATCTTCATTATCATTTTGCCTTCAGAGCCCGAAGAATCCTCTCCAGAAGCATACAAAGAAAAGTTACTCACATTTTACGAAAACTGAAAACCACTCCTTCGAATATACAAAGAGAATGTCTTCATCAAAATAAAATCACAAGTCTTCATCTACCACTATATGCACAGTGAACCACGTTTTTACGACCAGTAACCTAAAAATGCACATCTTGAAAGCAAATTACAAATTACCAAATGAGCAATCCAAGAATACTGAATTGGAAGAGAATCAATATAAAAAGAACTCACGAACGTCAGCGAATATCCAAAAATGAATGCTTTAATCTAAGGAATTCATTACCTAGTCTCCCATGGAACCTTGCGAAGAGTTTCGGCTCAGAATTATGATAATTAATTAACGTCAGCACAATATTTTAAAGAAAAAAAAAACCGCCGAAAGAATGATGAACATTTTTCTTCCCTTGGGTAATTAATTATATTCGGGGTGGAAAAGAAGACTAATGAATGCATACTTTTCTGTAAAAGGAAAAGATATCATAAGAACGAGAAATCCTGGAAGAATGAAAGGCACAGAGTACTGGGAGCCTAGTTAATTTATACGTTCTTCCTCGTTTGGATTAATATTGCCGGTTAGTAAGAAAAACCTGAAACCCAAGTGTAAGAATGTTTTGGTATCTACAGTGGCATATTTCATTATGGAAGATTAAGATGAAATCGAGGGATTACATATTTCAAAATTATGTAC
>NC_089754.1:10605302-10610302 GCF_040412425.1 Macrobrachium rosenbergii
ATATATATATATATATATATAAGTAAGAAGCTACAAACATCCTTTAATATCAATTCACTCTACCTCGAATAATATATTTTCATATATGTTACCCGAAGGGGAATTTTTTAGTTGATAATAAGTTCGTTGTCTCGTGGGATCGAACCACGGAAGACAAGAACTCAGGACTACAGTGACGCGAATTTTAACCACACGGCCAACAAGTGAGGCAATAAGTTGATACCGACTCCCACCTACAAATCCCCGTCGAACTCAGGTATCTGTATCTAGAATCGGTTGATATTAATTCTAAATACAAATACCTGAGTTCGACGGGGATTTGTAGGTGGTTGTATTTAGAATCGGTTGATATCGATTCTAAATACAAATACCTGAATTCGACGGGGATTTGTAGGTGGGAGTCGGTACCAACTTATTACCTCACTTGTTGGCCGTGTTCAACCGATTCTAAATACAAATACCTGAGTTCGACGGGGATTTGTAGGTGGGAGTCGGTATCAACTTGTTACCTCACTTGTTGGCCGTGTGGTTAAAATTCGCGTCACTGTAGTCCTGAGTTCATGTCTTCCGTGGTTCGAGCCCACGAGACGACGAACTTATTATCAACTAAAAAATTTCCCAAAATTCCCCTTCTGGTAACATATATGTAAAATATATTATTCCACACTAGAAACTGAAAGTGGTTTGCAAACAGTTGGATATTAAACAGTTTGGAAACTGTTTGTTTAGAAACACTAATGCTTGTATATGAATCATTTATGATGTGATAAAATTATAATATATATATATATATATATATATATATATATATATATATATATATATATATATATATATATATATATATTATATATATATGTATATATATACATGTATATATATATATATATACATATATATATATATATATATATTATATATATATATATAATGCATTATATGGGAGAAAAGGTGCTGGAGATCTGACGACAACTGAGGTCTGGAATAAACATGTTTGCACATTTCAAGAAACTGTTTTCAAACAGTTTGCAAACTTTGTTTCCAAACAATGTTTCTAGTGTGGACAGGCAATGACAGGCAGGGCAGCCGATCGAGACTACAAAGTCTACCCCAAAGCCAAATCAAAGTCCTTCAAAAAGAAGGCATCGTGCTTACCCATACAAATGGGAAAACAGCACGTTAAAAGAAGAAGATTAATGCGCTTGAGTGTGTGTGTGTGTCCCTATTCCTCCTCACTTCCCTATCCCCAAAAACCGGTTCAAGCAGGGTGGTCTCTAAACACATCCCCTCTCCCTGAATCTCAACTCCCTAATGAAAAAACGATAAGCCCCCTCCCCGTTCCACATCCCCCTCCTCCTTTCCCATCCTTCTTCTCCTAACCCCTCCATTCCCCCTCTCCCATTTCCATGAACATGAAAATGAAACTTATTAGGGTGGAACATGAAGGGGGAACTTAATAAGTGTGGAACATGAGAGGGGAACTAATTATGTGTGGAGCATGAAGGGGAAACATATTAAGTGTGGAGCATGAAGGGGAAACTTATTAAGTGTGGAGCATGAAGGGGGAACATATTACGTTTGGAGCATGAATGGGGAACATATTAAGTGTAGAGCATGAAGGGGAAACTTATCAAGTGTGGAGCATGAAGGGGGAACTTATTAACTTATCAAGTGTGGAGCATGAAGGGGGAACATATTAAGTGTGGAGCATGGAGGGGTAACTTATTAAGTGTGGAGCATGAAGGGGGAACTTATTAAGTGTGGAGCATGACGGGGGAACTTATTAAGTGTGGAACACGAAGGAGGAACTTAATTAGTGTGGAGCATGAAGGGGGAACATATTAAGTGTGGAACATCAAGGGGGAACTTATTAAGTGTGGAGCATGAAGGGGGAACTTTTTAAGTGTGGAGCATAAAGGGGAACTTATTAAGTGTGGAGCATGAAGGGGGAACATATTAAATGTGGAGCATGAAGGGGAACATATTAAGTGTGGAACATCAAGGGGGCACTTATTAAATGTGGAGCATGAAGGGGGAACTAATTAAGTGTGGAGCATAAAGGAGGAACTTATTAAGTGTAGAGGATGAAGGGGGAACTTATTAACTTATCAAATGTGGAGCATGAATGGGGAACACATTAATGGTGGGGCATGGAGGGGAAACCTATTAAGTGTGGACCATGAAGGGGAAATTTATTAAATGTGGAGCATGACGGGGGAACTTATTAAGTGTGGAATACGAAGGGGGAACTTAATTAGTGTGGAGCATGAAGGGGGAACATACTAAGTGTGGAACATCAAGGGGGAGCTAATTAAGTTTGGAGCATGAAGGGGAACTAATTAAGTGTGGAGCATAAAGGAGGAACTTACTAAGTGTGGAGCATGAAGGGGGAACATATTAAATGTGGAGCATGAAGGGGAACATATTATATGTGATACATTAAGGGGAACATATTACGTGTGGAGCATGAAGGGGGAACATATTAAATGTGAAGCATGAAGGGGGAACTTATTATTAACACGAAGGTGCATGAAGGGGAACTTATCAAGTGTGGAGCACAAAGGGGTAATTATTAAGTGTGGAGCATGAAGGGGAAACTTATTAAGTGTGGAGCTTGAAGGGGGAACATATTAAGTGTGGAGCATGAACGGGAAACTTATTAAGTGTGGAACATGAAGGGGGAACATATTAAATGTGGAGCATGAAGGTGGAACATTAAATGTGGAGCATGAAGGGGGAACATATTAAGTGTGGAGCATGAAGGGGGAACATATTAAGTGTGGAACATGAAGGGGGAACTTATCAAGTGTGGAGCACAAAGGGGGAACATATTAAGTGAACAGCATGAAGGTGGAAACTTATTTAGTGTGGAGCATGAAGGGGGAACATTTTAAGTGTGGAGCATGAAGGGGGAACTTTTTAAGTGTGGATCAAATTAAGTGTGGAACATGAAGGGGGAACATATCAAGTGTGGAGCACAAGGGGAACTTATTAAGTTTAGCATGAAGGGGAACTAATTAACTGGGAGTATAAAAGGAAACTTACTAAGTGTGGAGCATGAAGGGGAACATATTAAATGTGGAGCATGAAGGGGAACATTATTAAAGTGTGGAACATGAAGGGGGAACATATTAAATGGTGCATGAAGGGAACATGAAGGTGGAACATTAAATGTGGAGCATGAAGGGGAAACATGAAGGGGGAACATATTAAGTGTGGAGCATGAACGGTAAACTTATTAAGTGTGGAACATGTAGGGGAACTTATCCTGAAGTGTGGAGCACAAGGGGGAACATATTAAGTGAACAGCATGAAGGGGAAACTTATTGTGGAGCATGAAGGGGGAACTTTTTAAGTGTGGAGCATGAAGGGGGGAACTTATTAAGTGTGGAACATAAAGGGGGTACATATTAAGTGTGGAGCATGAAGGGGGAACTTATTAAGTGTGGAGCATGAAGGGGGAACTTATTAACTGTGGAGCATGAAGGAGGAACATTAAGTGTGGATCATGAGGGGGAACTTATTAACTGTGGAGCATGAAGGGGAACATATTAAGTGTGGAGCATGGAGGGTGAAAATATTAAGTGTGGAGCATGAAGGGGAACATATTAACAGTGGAACACGAAAGGGGCACTTATTAAGTGTGTGGAACATGAAGGGGGACTTTATTAAGTGTGGAACATGAGGGGGGAGCTTATTAAGTATGGAACATGACGAGGGAACTTATTAAGTGTGGAACATGAAAGGGAAAGTCATTAAGTGTGGAGCATGAAGGAGGGGACTTATTAAATGTGGAACATGAAGGGGAAACTTATTAAGTGTGGAACATGAAGGGGGAACTTATTAGGTGTGGCACATGAAGGGGAACTTAAGAGTGGAACATGAAAGAGAAACATTAAATGTGGAACATGAAGAGGGAACTTAAGTGTGGAGCATGAAGGGGGAACATATTAAATGTGGAGTATGAAGAGGGAACTCATTAGACGTGGAACATAAAGGGGAAACTTATTAAGTGTTGAACATGAAGGGGAAACTTATTAAGTGTGGAACATGAAGGGGGAGTTATTAAGTGTGGAACATGAAGGGGGAGTTATTAAGTGTGGAGCATGAAGGGGTGACTTATTAAATATGGAACATGAAGGGGGAACTTATTAAGTGTGGAACATGAAGGGGGAACATTATGTGTGGAACACAAAGGGGAACTTATTGTGTGGAACATGAAAGGGGAACTTATTAAGTGTGGAACCTGAAGGGGAACATATAAATGTGGAACGTGAAGAGGGAACTTTTCAAGTGTGGCGCATGAAGGGGGAACATATTAAGTGTGGAGCATGAATGGGGAACTTATTAAATGTGGAACATGAAGGGGAAACTTATTAAGTGTGGAACATGAAGGGGGAACTTATTAAGTGTGGAACATGAAGGGGTGACATATTAATGTGGAACATGAAGGGGAAGCTTATTAAGTGTGGAACATGAGGGGGGAACTTATTAAATGTGGAGTATGATGGGGGACTTATTAAGTGTGGAACATGAAGTGGGAACTTAGGTGTGCAACATGAAGGGGAAACTTATTAAGTGTGGATCATGATGGGGAACATATTAAGTGTGGGACAAGTAGAGGAACTTATGTGTGGAGCATGAAGGGGAAACATATTAAATGTGGATCATGAAGGGGAACTCATTGGAACAAGTGGAACATAAAGGGGAAACTTATTAAGTGTGCAGCATGAAGGGGGGACTTATTAAGTGTGGAACATGAAGGGGGAACTTATTAAATGTGAAACATGAAGCAGGAGCTTATTAAGTGTGGAGCATGGAGGGAAAACTTAAGTGTATAACATGAAGAGGGAACTTATTAAGTGTGGAGCATGAAGGAGGAACATATATTATTTAGTGTGGAGCATGAATCAGAACATATTTAGTGTGCAACATGAAGGGGAACATATTAAGTTTGGAGCATGAAGGGGAAACTTATTAAGTCTGGAGCATGAAGGGGA
>NC_089754.1:10615302-10620302 GCF_040412425.1 Macrobrachium rosenbergii
ATATATGAATGATTGTGTCTGTATTATTAATATGCAACAGTGTTTCTCTTAGTGTCCATGGACATTAGAAAAACGACCATTTAATAAAAGCGGTTTATAACTGGAAATTATATACAAGTAAAATGTGGGCTGCATTATTTTCCTATGTAAAATCCCTAGCTTCAGGAGAACCACTGAAGCATGACATCATTCTTCTTTAAAACCAGTCTGCGACATATTTTGAAGTTTAGTCTCCTCTCCTCCCTAACTAATGACTCCTCCAGCAGCATATCCCGTGATTCTAGTACAAGAACAAGGGAGAAAGGAAGGATAATTTTATGAGGGGGAAAAAGCAGTGTAAAAGGAAAACTCACTTTCATGTTGTATCCACCGGGACTAAGCCATTCGAAGAGGAAGACTGTGAGAGCAGCGACTTGGATTGCAACAAACGCCACCAGCATCCAAGAGGCAGTGTCGAAAGGTTCTGTTAGGGAAAACGTGAATAAAAATATTCTGTTAGAAATATATATCGCAGATTCAAGTGCAATAATAATAATAATAATAATAATAATAATAATAATAATAATAATAATAATAATCATAATAGTAAGGGTTTCGTCAGACCTAAAATACCAGTAAACGTTGTAGAAAGGTTTAATAAATGAATGTTTCTATAAGACTGATTTTTTTGTTTTTACAGCATACTTTTCAAAAAAAAAAAAAAAAAAAAAAAAAAAAACATAGTTACGCGCAGTAATATCTGAAATTCTATTGCTAATGTCGAGATTCTGTTGTAAAACTTTCCTGGTGTAGTGGCCGCTAGTTTATAATAGCATTGCGTTGCGGATGTCCTATAAATATCTTCATTCATTTTCGGCTTTCCCTTGGAGCTCTCCGTTGCCATTACGGAATTACAAATATTTCTATTCTCATCTCCTTCTTTTTCCGACACTGGGGTAATAAGGGATGAATAAGAGCATAAGGCTGCCCGTCCCACTGGCCTCTGAAGTTTAAAGAATAGTATATTTGATAGTCCTTCGCAGCACGGTTGTTTATTTACTAAAGAAGAGTGAACCTCTGGGAATTTCGGAGTGTATTCCCATTCAACAAGACTTTTTGATTTCATTTTCTTGTAGTCAGTGCAAATGAAACGATTCTTTACTTTTCCCATGATAGAACTTTAGTTTAGTAAAAATAAATTACATGTGTCTTTTACCACCAATAGAATTTGTGATTTCATCATACTGGATCCAAGCTGGGATACAAGGGTTGTGTCGATTATGGTACTAAAGTGTCTGTGCTATGAAAAATAAAAAGATTAATAAAACTTACAACTGGCCTTATTTGGGGGTGATGCAATTATCAAAGGCTTTTACGCAATGCATGCAAGCTAGGGCAATCTATGCTCACATAGACGAGGTATGATCTCGGTTTCAGAGACTACTCTGTAAGCGGCAGAAACCTAGTTTTATCCACGGGCTAAAATAATGATTTCGCGAAAGCGTCTTTAAATTTTCGATAATATAGAGTTAATATGTAGGATAGCCTTCCTACTCTTTAGTTATAAGAAAAAATTGATATATATGACCGAAAAAAAAATTATACAAACTCACAGAAAATTTGTGACACGAACGTTAATAAGATCGAAAATGACTGTGAGGGCAAAATAAAAGAAATGAAACGAAATAATGTAAACAGGAACATCATAAACCGAGAGCACACTGAGCAAAGGAATTTAATTTTGAGAAGTTATAAGTCCAAGGGAAAAAAGTAGCTATGAGTGAGGGTTACACCCAATTGCGAGCACGAATTGCACTGACATCGTTCCCTACCATTTGCAAGTTATCTCATAATCTCCCCCTTGTTTTCATGTCCGCCTCATTGTCACACATGAAGAGGCATCTAATGAGTTTGTGTGGAAGGACACTTTTCTATTTTCCTTTGACTTGTTTGTCTTCTTCTTCTTCATTTTCGGCAACTCCTCGATTTGTTATCAGGTCATTCCAATAACATTCATTTTTTTTTCACTTTGCTTTCCATGCATTTCTTTAACAATCTTTTCATTCTACTTAGCCCTCTTTTCGACTTCTCCTAACATTCTTATATCTCTTCTTTCTCGCTCTTTTCCTTTCGCCTTTTTCCTTCGCCTTGCTTATTGGTCATTCCCTAAACATTCGCTTATGAACTCCTTCCCCATCCTTTACGATTGTCTGCAAAACTTTGTCCTTTTTCTGCTCTGCTAAATGATGACAGATATTTAAATCTGACTTTTCATCCAAAAAATATAGTGATCGTTAAATGCTGAAATAAGGATTTTCTCAGCCAAGAGAAAAGAGTTCTGAAACCTTAGAGGGTATTTCCAAGAGAAGCAACTGCTATTTTTCAAAGGAAGAAGCTGTAGGACGTCGCTTTATTTACCACAGATAATGACAAGCATACATTTGCACATGCGCGTAAAAACATATAAAATCTACACAACAAAATGTATTCCACAGATGTGTTAGCATCAAATTTCTCACCATTTTGAAACTAATCTTCATTAGTGCCTATTATTGAAAGAGTGAAGAAATTAAATCACGGTCAAGTTCTTCAACAGATTTTCCTCACCGACAGCTATCGCTCAGGTAGCTAGGTAGGTGAAGGCTTGTTTGAGACTGAATCAAATTTAGTTACGATTCGC
This sequence comes from Macrobrachium rosenbergii, assembly GCF_040412425.1. Classification (NCBI taxonomy): domain Eukaryota; kingdom Metazoa; phylum Arthropoda; class Malacostraca; order Decapoda; family Palaemonidae; genus Macrobrachium; species Macrobrachium rosenbergii. The sequence continues at coordinate 10,617,962 of NC_089754.1, forward strand.
TCGGGTGGCACTGACAGCAAATTCAATAATCACCCTCGGCCCATCATCGAAAAAAGGAATGAAAAGATCCCCCCTCTCTCTCTCTCTCTCTCCACTAGAGGGTGGAGATAAATGAAGAGTAAATAGCGATACAAGTGGTGAACTTTTGCTTCAAAATCTAACGAAAAATTTCCAGGCAAAAACTAGGCCGGCAGTACAAGTTCACACACACACATGTATTTATGTATTTATGCATATATATATATATATATATATATATATATATATATATATATATATATATATATATATATATATATATATATATATATATATATATATATATTATATATATATATATATATATATAATATATACATATACATACATTATATATATATATTATATATGTGTGTATATGAGAGAGAGACTTTCAGGTTGTTCTATATAACAATTCTCGTTCTTTATTTTTTCCTTCGGTTCGTGCATACTTTTCTTTCTTTAAAAAATCATTGTAACTGGTATATGGATATTTAGTTTTAAAAAATTCTTAATTAGTAGTCGAATAAGTTTCAAGCGTACAATGATCAGTTTTAGATTAAACGAGTTTTGATGAACAGTAAAGAAATGTTCAAAAACTGTACTAATCCATAACGAGGAACACACACACGATATATATATATATATATATATATATATATATATATATATATATATATATATATATATATATATATATATATATATATATATATATATATATATATATATATATATATATATATATATATATATACTGATCATTGTATGTATGAAATATATATACTATACTGCTTACTCGACTATATATATATATATATATATATATATATATACTGATCATCATACGCTTGAAACTTACTCGACAAGGATTTTTTGAAACTAAATATCCATGTAGCAGTTACAATGATTTTTTAAGGAAAGAAACATATTTACGAACCGAAGGAAAAAATGGAGAAATAAAACAACCTGAAAATCTCCGCTGGAGAAGCGAGATCGTTACAAATTTAATGTTATTGACAGAAAAAAGACAAATTACTCTCCATCGAAGAAGTTACGTGATCATGTGAGCAAGAAACTGAGCAGGGAGGAAGGAAGGAGAAGAGGAGAATGAGAGTGGAGAAAGGGGAGGGTGAAGCAGAGGAAGCCGGCTAAATGTAGATAAGAAAGTGCTTACCAAGAAAAGCCGTAGGCGAGATGATGCCAGTCCTCTTAGCCACGACGATGGCGATGCCGGACTCGAGGAAGGGGACGGTGAAATCTATCACGCTTTCTCTCTCCGAATTGATCTTGAAGCTGCTCAGCGCCATGTCCGCCTTTCGGTTCATGAGCGCCGCCACCAGTCCGTTCCATTTGTTGCCCTGCAAGAGAAAAGAGAGGAAGGAAAAAGGAGGAGGGAGCTCTCGGGCGCTCTTCTACCTCACCGGGGAACTTTCTCTCGTCGCTGAGGCTCTCGCCCTGAAAAATAAATGGCTCCTGCTTGTACGTGTGTTTGGATCATATTTCAGTCAGGTAAATGTTGGCTTGTTTTTTTTTTTAACATTCACTGGCGACATTGGGCGTGAGTGTGCTTGCGAAAAGCTTTTTTAGTTTATATGTACATATGTTTGTTCTTTAGCCTTTTTTGAGAAACTGAAAACTTTGGTTGACCTGATGCCGATGAAGTGGAGCCAATAGATGTTGTTGCATTTAAAGGTGGCCTGAAAAAAAGAAAAAACAAGAGGAAGCAAACGTCTTCAGAAGAACACTACAGCCATTGCACAACACCAAACAAGAGAGGCGAAGAGAAGCTTCTTAACTGTTAAAGCTGATGACATAGCGGTCTCATCCTTTAACTACTTGAAGAGACAGAGACAGGAGAGGATAGCGCGAGTGGTCTAGGCCTGACGCTTGCTCGCCACCCCTAATTTGGTCTACGGCTAAAGTGTCGATTGATCACCTCTGTGTTAAAGGGTAGGGAGGATAGCTAAAGAATGCTCTAGTTGAAAAGAAATAAAATTGGCTTTTTTTTTAGTTGCTCTTTTCATATGGAAGGGGACACGATTTTCATAATTTTACTTTGCTTTTATCTCGGTTCTCAAAACGCCAATTGCCTTGGGATAGTAAATAACTGTGCTGGCAAAAAACAGCAAAATGAAAATATGATGCGAATATGACCAGCAGCATGAACTGAGAGCACCTAAAGAAAAGGAATTTAATTTTGAATGTGGTCGCTGATGCTCGCTCTGTGGGTTACCGTCTCATTCCTCAAAATTATTAATTCTATTATAAAAACAAAAACACATTTAGTTTAGTTTAGGAAGTTTAATTTAGAAGGAAAAGG
>NC_089754.1:10622802-10637802 GCF_040412425.1 Macrobrachium rosenbergii
AGATTTTTTTTTTTAGTGGTTACACACAGGCACCTTTTATTTTTTTTTTTTTTAGATTTTCGTTGTTAGCTGATATGTATGTCAGGTTTATCATTTGTTTATTGGTAATTCTTAACTATATAAAAAATATATATAATGTTATGTGGAATCCTTCGCTAATGCTAAAAAAATAATCACAGATTTCTTCTTCAGATTATGTCGAACTCAGAATCTCTCAGCTGGGAGACGAAGGCATTTCCAGTAGGGGTACAGAGGTCATGTCACATCAGTTGCAGGAACGAACGAACCTACACAGTACATGAAGTTAATTGGACAGGATGAAAACCTTGTCCTTGTCCTTCGACCAGCAGTGAGAAGGTGAAGTGTTTAATTTCTGCAAAAAGTGAATGTGGTGTGAATGAACTCAAAATCATCACGAAATATATGAAAAAAAAAAAAATTTCTACCCGATCGTCTCTGGGGTTAAACACAAGGACTGAGTGCAAAAAGTTCTGTAAGTGTTTAATTACAATAATAGTAATAATAAAGAGATCGTGAGTATTTCAGGACGTATGCAATTCATGAATCTGGTGACATTCTAGAGTTAAGAAGTATCATTTCAAATAATTTTAGGGAGCTCTCCTGGCAAATATTGGATAACATGATATAACTGAAACAATAGTTCACTCGTACCCTTCGACTGCACCAGACCCACAGGCCCTCGATATCTACAACAAGGACGTTCTACCGCAGGTAATTTCCAAAAGGTGATCAAAGAAGTAAGTAGATCGAATTGAAATAGAAACTATTAAATATCCTGTGACGTAGTATTTATATGAAGCAGATAATTCATCAGTTCAGGTAAACTATAAATTTCAATGCGTGTGTGTGTGTGTGTATATATATATATATATATATATATATATATATATATATATATATATATATATATATATATATATATATATATATATATATATATATATATACAATCTGGTGATTGAAGCAACTAGACAGTGCACTGAACTCCATTCCCGAAGTCCGAAGATCTATCTATCCCGGCCCGCAGAACCAATCGACAAGGGAGTGAATAGGTACCATCGTCAGCTAGGAGTCGGACAAGAGCCTGGGCTAACAACTTCATCCCAAAAGACCTACTGTGAACTGTGGAGCCCGAGAAAAGACGAGGCAAACCTGCAATTTTCCTATCCCTACTGGGGATGCTGAAGCTTCCCTCCCTTCCTCCTCTTCATCGCTGACTACTCAGCGACCTGCCTGTCACAACCAGTCACACGCAGATGGTTCCCCTCTTCACAATTCATCTTCCTCTCCTTCTCAGGTTCCTCTGAAGTTCCTGCTACTCCTCTCGCACCCTTCTTGGAAGATATTAATGAAGATCTTGATACTGTCTCAGGCAGGCCCAGAAGGAACTAATTATAGAAGGGAATTTTCTTTTTTTAACCTCCTTTTTAGATCCCTACATAGGTTTTCATGTAATTTCTGCGATTTTGCGAGAGGAAACCTTTACATAATATATTTGGTCAGACAACGCAGAAGGATAAATTTTCTTTAGTATAAAAATTGTGAAAAGAAAAAATAAAACATATATGCAATCACCGGTGTTAATAGTAACAAGCTGTGGACAGATCATAAAACGTATCGGAACTTGGCAGTTGGTGGCGCTGTTTTCTAGTCGTGCTGTCTGCGGGACGCCTAAGTGCAAAGGCCATTAGAGTGGGTGCTCTAAAGTCATTTTTCTCAACCCCAGTCGAATAAAACAAGGGTAAGGCATAGGATAGATGAATGGCGATTAATCACGAAGGGAACAACAGATCTGTCTTCTCCAGGAAGAAAGATGGTATGGTTGGTTTAGATTCAGCTAACACGGGCATTTGGCCTTGGTCAGGAGCCCAAAAGAGAACCTTTGAAATCTGCCCGACCGACAGAGCAGTGTTATAACCCACCATGAAAATCAAAATTAAGGAGAGAATCCCAGCTTGCCGGTCGAAGAATAGCGCAATCCAAGGGTTTAATTTCCACGGAATAGAATTCTTCAAATATATAAACACTTTTTTCCAAGAACAGAGGTCATCATACAAAAAGTCAATCAAAAGCAAAACAAGATTAAGATAATCATCAAATCTCTCAACCTGACCGTTGAAAGTTTAGGATTATGGTTGCGAAAGAAAAGAAGACCACTGATATAAAAGTTTTCTTCACCTATTCTTTCCCATAATAAAGTTAAATTTACGGGGTTTGTCGGTCCTAGTGTCCTCAGTAATGTAAGCATATTTTACATGAGTATTTTCACCGTTAAATTACCTATGTTCGTCATATATTAAAACAATACATAAGTGGAGGCGTTAAAACATTATAAATGCATTTGAATTAAATCACACAATATATATATATACATATATATATATATATATATATATATATATATATATATATATATATATATATATATATATATATATATATATATATATATATATATGGTACTAGGTTCAAAATCTGGCCGGAGCAGCTGCACTTAGCATATAAAATCCAATTTAGAATGATCCTGATATTCGATTATAAATATAATATATATATATATATATATATATATATATATATATATATATATATATATATATGTGTATATATTTATATATATATATATATATATATATATATATATATATATATACATACTGTATCTAGACTAGAAACACAATGACCTTGTTTTTTTATAAAACAAAAAAAAGCCCACCAATAACTTGAAGTAACGGAAATTTTTTCATTAGTAATCGGAATTGGAGATGGTTGAGTAATTATTGTTTAGAGATTAGATACCACTGACGCGCAGACAATCAGCGGTAGTACGTATGGTATTTTGTACCGAAACTGGGGTAATTTTAACAGATAAACTGCATTGAAAGGTAAGCCTTCACTCTTTAGTTCAGTTATTCTTTAACTATTAAGTATTTTCTTATATGTGATAGATACTGAGACCTTTCTGTTTAAAATTTGTTCCAATATAAATGAGCTCATTTTATATTTAGGTGAATTAGAGAACGGATCCTAAAGCTATTAAGTTACCGCGTTGCTCTGACAATAAAAGTTGTTTTTCGAAGCATTAGCAGTAAAATGTCTTTTAAATTTGTCATTTTACACGGTAAATATTATTAAACAGTTGTTTTTCAAATCAATATCAGTAAAATGTCTTTTAAATTTGTCATTTTAAACGGTAATTATTATAAAACACAGTTATTTTTCAAATCAATAGCAGTAAAATGTCTTTTTAAATTTGTCATTTTAAACGGTAAATATTATAAAACAGTTATTTTTCAAATCAATAGCAGTAAAATGTCTTTTAAATTTGTCATTTTAAACGGTAAACATTATAAAACAGTTATTTTTCAAATCAATAGCAGTAAAATGTCTTTTAAATTTGTCATTTTACAGGTTATTATTAAACAGTTGTTTTTCAAATCAATATCAGTAAAATGTCTTTTAAATTTGTCATTTTAAACGGTAATTATTATAAAACACAGTTATTTTTCAAATCAATAGCAGTAAAATGTCTTTTAAATTTGTCATTTTAAACGGTAAATATTATAAAACAGTTATTTTTCAAATCAATAGCAGTAAAATGTCTTTTAAATTTGTCATTTTAAACGGTAAACATTATAAAACAGTTATTTTTCAAATCAATAGCAGTAAAATGTCTTTTAAATTGGTCATTTTAAACGGTAAAAATTATAAAACACACGAATTGTTAACAAGTTCGTATGAAAAATAAACAATACATAGAAAACGACAGAAATAATGAACCTTAAAGTAAACCTAGTTTACTTCCGGATCATTGGCAAGTTATTTTCATCGCAATCAATTTTATGAAAGAACAATGGGCAGTTGAAATTCAAAGCGTATTCCGAATAAAAAGTGTACACGGAGAAACAATAAACAACGTCAGAGATAATGTCCTAAATACTCTGCACCACTCGCATATATTCATATCTGCTGTTTATATTTATAAACACACAAATTATACATTATATGCATTATATATATATATATATATATATATATATATATATATATATATATATATATATATATATATATATATATATATATATATATATATTTATCAATTTCTGGCTCACGTCAGGATCGAACCCAGGTCTTTCAACTGAAAGGCAAGGGCGCTGCCCACTAGGCCATACAAATGATAGACCTGGGTTCGATCCTGATGTGACCCAGAAATTGATTATTTCTATATAATTGTATATATATTATTTACATATAATATATATATATACATATATATATATATACATATATAATGTATATATATAAATATATATAATATATATATATAAATATATATATATATATATATATATATATATATATATATATATGTATATGTATTTATATATATATACATTATATATATAATATATATGTATCTGTATAAATATACACACAGTGTTTAGTGTTTATAGTCTATATATATATATATATATATATATATATATATATATATATATATATATATATATATATATATATATATATATATGTGTGTGTGTGTGTGTGTGTGTGTGTGTGTGTGTGTGTGATTTTGTGCTACTAACATGTTATTTTCTTACTTTCAGTTTTCTCTTTTCAAATAGGATTTTCTTGTTCTGTATCAGAAGCCGCAAGGCACGTCGGAGTTTATAAGACTTTTATGCCATTTTATGTTATGAAAAGCATCGGAAATTTTTGAAATGGCACCATTTTAATTAACTGTCAAAGACAGATTTCTATATGTTTTTCGTGTTCTTTTTCAAAATCCCTACAAAAAACATCGTGGTTACCAACGCTCTTATTCTTCTTATCATTACTACCACTACCTTTAATATTTTTGTTAAAACTACTACTGAAGTAGTGGGCATCAAAAGAAGCTAGGCACCTCTACAATGATACATTATATCTCTCTCTTTCTCTAACACAAACACACACACAAACAAACAAACGATATATTAACATACAACGTTACCGAAAAGCTTAGTCCTAAAGCCAAAAGTTAACGTTAAATCCATTGAACTTTGTTGTCAGAATAGGACTGAAGAGAGGAAAAACTTGTGCCTCATTCAACTTTGATTAAGCTTTGAACTCTAAAGGGAACAGAGGTCTTCGCTCCCTAATTCGCTCGGGAAAGTTAAGGAACATATTACAGAACAACTTGAAAAGAACAATATATCTCTACCCGAAAATAGAAAAACATCAACATACCACAAAACTAACTAAATCATAAAAAGAAAATAAATAAATATACAATATAAATATATATAATGTAAATATATATATATATATATATATATATATATATATATATATATAACTGACCTGACCCGTAATAAAGGTATGAAATTATTTAAAAAAGCTTCCTTTTGACATAAACGTGTACTTCAAATATACTTCCGTAACGCCAAAGGAATAAATATAAAGGTAATCTTATTACCACGATAGTAATCTTTTTATATTCCATATCTCTGTGTAAACATTATTTTATACACTCAAATACATGTGTGTGTCTATTAGTTTCTTTCTTATGATAAGTACAACACAACATTATATATATGTGTATGTTTGTGTACGTACGTATACGAGCAAAAGCTTATGGTTGAAGCATATTAGGGAATTTAAAAAGCAAGTCATGAGGAAGTGGGCAGCCTAATTTAGTTTTTAAAATAAGCATGATTTTAACATGTAGGCGAGGAATAACCTGAGGTACTCATATAGTTCAACATCCACCATCCACTTGAACAGTGTTATGAACGCTGGAGGAGCTATTAGCTCTGCTATATCTCTGCAAGTGCCATCTCATCTCTACAAACGGTTCAAGCGTGCGCGCCTCCTTCTGGCAATGTTATCGTACGCTGTGTGAGTGAGAGAGAGAGAGAGAGAGAGAGAGAGAGAGAGAGAGAGAGAGAGAGAGAGAGAGAGAGGCTCCTTATTTTAAATACTAAATATAAAAAAGAACACTCTTAAATAGAAGGCTGCCACATATGGAACGAAGTTAACTTTTGAGCCATGTAGTCAACATTTAATCTGCAAAGATACACAACTGTAGACGCATATCCGACGCGACGTTCAATTTGGTTGTGGTATTGTCTGCTGCAAGCAATATTCGGCGGCAAAGGACTACAAATTGCCAGACAGTGGAAAGTGTTCGAGAGACAGTATATTAACAAAGAGTTCTAAGATCGAAGAGCTTGGACCCTGTGGACAGAGCGGTAAGTGCGAAAATGAGGGTCTAGCCACGCTTCACCACACAAAATATTGTGTGTGTGTGTATTATATATATATATATATATATATATATATATATATATATATATATATATATATATATATATATATATATATATATATATATATATATATATATATATATATATATATAATATATATAATATATATATATATATATATATATATATATATATATATATATATATAATATATATATATATATAAATATATATAATATACATATATATATATATATATATATATATATATTATATGATATATATATATATATTCATGAAGCTGCAAATGTCATATCAAATTCACGCTACCTCGGGAATATCTCCGATGGAGAATTATCACCGAAGGGGAATTTATAAGTGATAAATGGATTGGTACTGTAGCTCAGTGGTAACGTCGACTGGGGTTGCTGGGTCTGTGCTGTGTCGTGGGTTCGCGACCCGACAGTACCAATCCATTTATCACTTATAAATTCCCCATTCGGTGATAATTCTCCATCGGAGATATTCCTGAGTGTATAAATCACGGTGTGATAAAAAAATTCATATTAATATAAATTTATATATATATATATATATGATTGTGTATAAATCATAATGTGATAAAAAATTCATATATATATATATATATATATATATATATATATATATAATGTTAATATAAAATCAAAATTAAATCAAACACACACTATATATATATATATATATATATATATATATATATATATATATATATATATATATATATATATAGTGTATGTATGTGTGTGTGTAAGTGTGAGCACACCGTGCGGTTTGGTCTTATCTGGTGGTTTAAGAAAAGCAGCAAGTTTTTTTTTTTTTTTAATTATCCTTGATTTTTAAATGTGGAGACCAAAGGGAAGACGCCCATACTTCCTTATGAAGCTCAGAACATAAGAAAAACAATAAAAATTAGGAAGGAAGGGAAATAAGCGGTCACGAGTAACAAGCAGTATCTGTCTCAGTGCAATATTGACTTCAGTTCCGGAGAGAAGAAAGGGGAGGCGGCCGGAAAATTCTTGGGCGAAAAGTTTTTGATATCTCTGGACATCAAATGTTTATCAGTCACTTAAACTGGTCGAGACTGTCTCCTTGAACTTTTAGATTCGTTGTCCTTACTTTTGGAGTTCTGACTGACCACCTCGACAGAAAAGGAATAGTTTAAGATGAACGATTTTGTTCATTTGTTTATGACAGTCTAAGATGAACGATCTTGTTCATTTGTCTATGACAACTGCAAGAAACCTTTCGGTTTTAAATTCAGAAGCAGGTGTTTAAAATCATACATCCTTCATTAACCCACTCTTACACAAGAGAAAAAAATGCACCTTATCAAGACTTAATTTTAAATTTTGAACCGAGTCTACATCAGAAATGCATTTTATGGTAAGGCAACTAAAATATAACTGGTGTAGTGATTAAAGTGCCTCAGTAGTTAAAAGAAAACAAGAACCTTCAAATGAAATAAAGAAAATAAACCTTAAAACGAAATGAAATATTTGTAGAGGGTCAAAAATAAATCGTCAGGAACATACAAAGAACCATTAAACTGAAATACTGACGGCACTGAATCGATTGGGAACGACAACGAGATTGTACTCATTTGCGCTGTGTATCTTTTACCTGTAAGAACTCTGCCTTCATTGTTGAAGGAAATGAAAGTTATATCATAAATGATGAGAGGACGATAAGAAAGTAATTATCACAAATGAATAAAAAAATGGAAGATTTACATTCGAATTGAGCGTTTCCCTTGAGCAGCATCGAGTTTAAGGAACCCACAAACTGAAAATTTACTTACCCTTCTGAGATATAATTAAGAAAAATAAATGAGGTCAACTTTTCTACAAAATATATTTAACACAGGATTTTATGGAAAACCTTGTAACCTGTCATGTGTACGTTATAATTTCTTTACAGAATGTACATAAAGTATCATACAACATAAATGAAAAGATTACTTTCTAAGTAGTAAAATAACACTTTACGTTAGGTACCTAACTCAATGGTGAGGTCAATAAAGTCACATATATACAATTCTCCAATTGTATATATGTGACTTCAATAGAATCATCTTCTAGGCTACGTTATGCTTTGTATTTAAGAACGTGTATTGGGTGATCTGTCATAGGAAGATTTCCTTTCTCTTAGTTTGAGCAGGGCTAACTCAGAACGTCTCTTTCAGGAGGGACATGTGGCACGATCGCAATCCATGCTTCAATACCCTGCCTGCCACCCAAATTCTGATAATTCCTGGTCGCAGTCAGTTACCATTTCCGTTGTGGCCCAATGTTCATATGAATTATTCTTCCGTCCTGGAGCTCCATCATTTGTATTACCTGAGACTATTTCACGTAATCAGGGCAAGACTGAATGTGACTATTAACACTGAACTGATTGTATTGCATATTGGCCCCATTTTAATCCACTTGCTTGCTGCCAAATCACTGCATTATTGTTCCCTGTGTCCTATTCTGAATCTGCCCTTAGTGGTTATGTTGTGTCGTGTCTCACTGTTGATTTGCTAAGTTTCTGTAAATAAATCCCTGTAAATTGGTAAAAGAATTCTAAATTTCCATACGGCGACCTTCCCCATTCAAGTATAACTCCAGGAAATTCTGAGGTAAGTTTTCATATAACTTATTCCTTTGCTCATAAACTGGACTTTTTTGGTTTTGTGGCAGCATCAATTATAGTTTAGATTAAATTTCTCACCAAGGCGAGGTCCAGTTTATGACAATATATATATACATACATATATATATATATGTATATATTATATATATAACTATAAATATATATCCATATAATTTATATCTATACTATATACTATATATATATATATACATATATGTATATGTATATATTATATATATCACTATATAAATATATATCCATATAATTTATATCTACTATATATATATATATATATATATATATATATATATATATATATATATATATATATATATATATATATATATATATATATATATATATATATATATATATATATATATATATATATATATATCCCAATGTCTGATATGTGCGCATATCACATTAATGAATCAAGATTTTCTAGTTTGTGTAAAGAATATTTCTAGAGAATGTTGAGTTAATGTCAAACTTAACCCCAAGCTTGATGTTCATATTGTTTTATGACAAATGAACTCTTTCGACAATGGTTTAGATTTACATTTCCAAATTTAAACTGTTACATTCTTTTGCTTTTTCTGTAACTGCCCCATGAACCAGTCGAAAATAAATTGCACATTTAGAAACAGCCTATTACTAACGGAAGTGAACACAACGTATGCTCAACTAGGTCCATGGGTCCTCTTTAGTCCATGAATTAAAATTCGGTATGTATCTACCGCGCAGGTCTCTAGCGAATGACCAGACAAATAAAAACTCGATTACCAGTAAGGAAAATACCATCACACAAATCCAGTTATCAATAATCTAATGCTGGTCCTAGGATGATGGGAAAAACAATGAGTTTTCAAAAGACTACACACACACACCGAACGCACTGTCTTCAATGCAAGTATCATGTTAAAGCCTGGACAAATACGATTGTCTTTCTGGGATCATATTCAAGGCGACTTGCATGCCGGATGGCCAAGCCGCAATAATTCATACGAACATGGACCAATAACAGCAATTCCTCGGGTAACATTGATCTAATGGACTGGCTGCAGTGTCCCCGGTGTCTGGATGCTGCGCTTTCACTTCTTTCAATTCAATAAAACTAGAGGCAGGAGCCTGCGACTCCATCGGTATCTCAGCTTAATATTTCTGAATTCTAGTTTATTGGTCAGTTGCTGCTGCTGCTGCTCTGTTTTCTGTGCAGATCACTGATATGGCAATTCCTTTCTTGGAAGGCTTGCACTGCCGGTTTTAGGGTTGTTCCACCAAATGTTTAAACATCTTGAATAATAATAATAATGTTACCGGATGTCACAGCTGAATAGCTAACAGTTAACAGGTAACAGTTAATTACACGGTGATTGTCTCGACTATAATCTGTAGATGGATATGGGTAAACCAGTGTCACTGCGTTTTTATTCAATTTAGTATTTATATCTCTAATTACTGAACAACTGCTGCTGTAGTGCCATAATTCTTCTAGCATTACACACATACACACACACTCACATATATATATATATATATATATATATATATATATATATATATATATATATATATATATATATATATATATATATATATATATGTATGTATGTATATTTATAATATATATTATATATATGTATACACAAATATATATGTATATATATAAATATGTAAATATATAATATATATATATATGTATTTATATATATATAATATATGTGTATCATGAATGTTATTCAATTTTGCAGTGTTGCAAGCTCATTTGACGTTGCTCATTACGCGGTTTTGGTTCATGAAACTGATTAAATTCATGTTTGCGATCCGTTTTCAGTTATAATGAAAAAGTTGGTTGACAAAATTTCGATATATTTTTGCCAAACTCAGGCTTTGTGTTCCTCTCTGATACATAATACATGCACACACACACACAATATATATATATATATATATATATATATATATATATATATATATATATATATATAACGTATGTATGTTTATATACTGTATATCACAAAGGCACACGAAGTCTGAGTTTGGCAAAAATATTTTGAAAATTTGTCGACCTTATCATTGTAACTGAAAACGGATTGCAAACATGAATTTAATCAGTTTCATAAACCAAAACCGCGTAATCAGCAACGTCAAATGAGCTTGCAACACTGCAAAATTGAAAAACAGTAATTAGAAGTTCCAAATGGAATCAGTTTCTCATATCAAAACTGACGCACCCGGAAGAGGTGGAATACAAGTGTGATATATCTCGGGTTAATGATGGCTAATTTTTACATCCCACGAATCCTTAATTAACTTGTATTATTAAGAAAAAGACCATTGCTTGTTCTACACCTAAAACCCTTCATTAACCTCTGACCAAAAGAAGATACTTTTGATTTTTCAGACGATATTTTTACCGTTCTTGCTCATTTCTCTGCCTCTGCTTTTAACAGTATGATGCTTCTTCCATTATTGTTTGTTAGAATAGTTAAATGCAAAAGCGGAAATGAAAATAATTCATCCCGAGAAATCCCAGTATGAAAAATGAAACGTAATTTGATGAATTTGTTGACACAAAGAACTCTCAACTTATCGATTTAATCACACGTCTGTCAGCATTGGATCTGAACGGAAAATATATGAAGAAACTCTCTTTCCCACTCGGCATTCAAACCCACCTGAGTTACAGATATAGTTAGGGTGCCATAACCGACACTTGTCAGTAGGTTCTATATATTATTACTATGTCAGCTTTCTCTCACTTTTTATCTGTACACGTAAATAATTTCGAAATTAAAATTAGGAAAAGATAGGCACAATTATTCGAACACCATTTCAATTTTCAGGCTACAAAGTTCACGATAGTGTATGAAGTGGGCTTATTATAAACCCGTCAACATTCACAAAAAAAAAAATAGGAAATGAGGACAAAAAATATTTCTTTGGAAAACTAACCGGACTTTTAAAGATCTTATATTTTTAATGTACGATTTCTAATAACAATGCGTTTATACAGTAACCAACTCCAAAATATTCTATTTATATCTAAGAGTAAAATGAAAAAAAGCAAGTCAATCAGAAAAAACCTAACCTAATTTAGTGCTGCGGACTTATTTTGCTTAGTGTCATGATGGCCTAACGAACTCCAGTAGTGCCGAAACTAGCATTGAGAAGCTTCTATATCATTTTACAAATATCGCCTGAATCAACAGATGTAGTCGTCTTATGCCACATTTTCCTTAACGCTTTGTCTCCACTGCCATCGGTTTCTAAATTTTTTCTTAGCCGACCAGTCTTGTTTTTCCTGGTTAACTGAGCAGTTTTTTAAATCTTTAAGAAACACGAGCTCAGCTGAAGGTTTGAAAGCAAAACTTCATTTGCATAAAGAGGCTGTCTAGTTCATTTTACATTTATTGAAAGATGGCTTAACTTTTAAGAACCAAGTAAGTAACAGGAAGTCGAAGCAGATGGAACAATATATATTATATATATATATATATATATATATATATATATATATATATATATATATATATATATATATATATATATATATATATATATATATATATATATATATATATATATATATATAATCTAATATATATATAATATATATATATGTACTCCACAATATAATATATTATATATATATATATATATATATATATATATATATATATATATATATATATATATATAGATATATTCTTCTCAACCACGAAGATAAAATATCTCGATGTATATGAATATGATTATATATTATATATATATATATATATATATATATATATATATATAAATGTGAATATTTGTAAATTAGTTTGTCCACTATAGGAATCTGAACTGCTTGACAGACCCAGACAAAATTTTGCACACGGCTTCTATGTGACCCCAGAAAGGTTTATAACCCAAAATCAAAGCCCTACCCGGTGACAGACATACAAACAGACAAAACAAATGAAATTTTCGTTTTTACGTCACCTTTTCCTTCAGTTTTCTGGGTTTATTCTCATTTTTCACCTGACACCACCTTTTTATCCCGACGCTAACAATAAATCCGAATTCCCTACAACATAGATTTTTGGCCAGAATTTACGTGATATTTGATCATAATTTATGAAAATTATTAATATAATAATATTATTGTTTATTACCTCAATAAAATCAACACTGAAAACCTATATTGGTTTATATGTGGTTTACAATCCTCGCCACAGAAAAAAGTAACAGACCAAATGCTTCTGTGAAAAAATTACTCGGCGACGAAATTACCACCTTTTTTTAAGTGTTCATTTTAAGCCAAACGTATCTTCACCATACATTGCCAATAAAATACAAATTCTTAAGTACTCTGTTGTATTACCATCATCATATATAACTTCTTAATCCACAAAAAAATCGTAGTTATGGGTACAACTTTGGAGTTCTAGAAATAATTCATCAACGAGACGAAACAAATCTATCGCCATCCGCACAAGTGTATTAGCAGACTAAATATTTCTGTGATAAAACTACCCCCTCATTAAAAAATTGCTCGTGACAATAATACATTTTTTTCAGCGTTCATCTTAAGCCAAGCGTATCTTAATTATACCTTGCCAATAAAATACAAATTCTTAAGTACCTTGAGGTGTTACCACCATCATATCGAAGTCCTTGATCCAATAAAAAACCACCATTTACCGACAATTTCTATATGACACCATTCAGACTCCGGCCTACACTTTCCCTCACAAACATAAAAGGAAACTGAAACGCATTCGTTAACACACACACACAGGAAACGGAAAACAGTTGCAGCTCTTTTTACAGTGTCTAAAATTAAGACTGTGGTAATAATTTAATATTTATATAGCCAACAGACACTATCTTAAGTAGCTGTTCGGTAAGACCAACATCAACATGTACAATACTGCCTTCTTTTTTATTCGTTCAAATGTGCATTTCCTCATTAATTCATTCGTTTCCTCTTCCTTTCTACCGTAGGAATTCGCTATAGCGACTGCTTTGCGACGTTACGGTGACATATTCCTTATAAAGTCGGTTTACATGAATTCTGAAATTAATTATCGTGTAGTTAGGCAATACCACCACCATGCACACCAACTTCACCAGACTACCTCTTCCAAACGTTCTTTCTCTTTCAAGGCACCAATCTGGAGCAGAATTTATCTATGAGGTTTTTAACTATTGCAAGTAAATTCATGCTTGCAATCTCTCTCTCTCTCTCTCTCTCTCTCATTTATAAATTCATTTTACAAATGGGGTTAAACACCAAGTCACACCAGAAAAAACCCGAGAATGTTTGCCACTTCAAGTCAGTCATTTTCTCTCCCCTCTCTCTCTCTCATTTTAATCAGATAAGTGCCAGAATACATGTAAATGTGTATGTATGTATGTTTATTTAAAGTAATGAATTCAAGAAAGAATTATTAAG
This sequence comes from Macrobrachium rosenbergii, assembly GCF_040412425.1. Classification (NCBI taxonomy): domain Eukaryota; kingdom Metazoa; phylum Arthropoda; class Malacostraca; order Decapoda; family Palaemonidae; genus Macrobrachium; species Macrobrachium rosenbergii. The sequence continues at coordinate 10,637,197 of NC_089754.1, forward strand.
CAAAGAAAAAAAAAGATTTTCAATGATGGTGCACTTACTTTACATGGCAAAAGAATTCAAAGGGGATGAAGGAAAAATTTTCTGAGCTCTTTTAAGTTCTTCCATTGCAGCACTAGGTTTAGTCAGCTAATAATATATATATATATATATATATATATATATATATATATATATATATATATATATATATATATATATATATATATATATAAGATATATATATATATATATATGAAATGAACACATGGGAATGTTTCCCAGAAATAAGTTTCTGACTAACATCAGGACCAAATACTGGTCTTTCAGAGTAAGCCCAGGGCGTTAGCAACCCACCCACATAGGTAAAATCACAGAAATTCGAACCTCAGTACATCATACCAGCGAATTTTGCAATAATATATGATTATTGCTTCAGTTTTGGGTAACAGGCAATGTGACAAACTCGCAAAGAACTTTTACTTCCACTGTCCTTCTTATTAAAACTAATGAATCCCATCCTGTAAGCAAAACTTTGTCCAAAAAAATTAAGTTGACTCCTACGTTACTCCCTTTCCGATAAAATAGGACGCTAATAGCCCAGTACCAGGCGTGAATCATTCGCTATTT
>NC_089754.1:10645302-10665302 GCF_040412425.1 Macrobrachium rosenbergii
GATTTATTCTTCGTTATGAGAAACTGTAATTCACTGGATGGAACCTGAAATTTTGAATTTTTTTCTTCTCTTTCATCACAATTTTCCGGTATATTATTTCAAAACAGAGGCCAGCGGGTCGGACATCTCTGTGCTTATATGTATCCCAAAAGGATGGAAAATCAAAGGAAAAAGGCTTTTCTTCATAGAGGCGATTGTTTAGCTGCTTGCAGGATGGAACCTTATGAGTTGGGGAAAACGAAGCTGCGAGATCCAAATTTTTTGCAACAGAGAAAAAAAAAGCCAACAAACCGGGGAATCCAAAGATTACTAATTTATATTATACAATTATGAGAATTACGTTGAGGAAGTTTTATCCAATATTCAACGTCGGAAGGATATAAGTTTTTTTCTACACTACAAAATGATAGCCCATCCAAAATGTCAACGAAGTATACGAGTAAAAACTTAAGGGTCTTAGATGGTAGAAGTTGTTTTATACAAGAACTCAGAGGAATGCCGTGAAACCTGGTCCTTACGGCTCGGATAGTTATGACGGAATAACAAACTTGAAGTTTATGAAGTCTTATCCTGAAAAATTATGGACGCATGAAAAATGTAAACAGAAAAATGAAGAATCTCGGGTGCATTAACCTCTCCTGCATTCTCAAAACGCTAATAACATAATCTTATACTTTTTCATCAACGTTTGTGATATCGGACAAAGGGATTTATTTGCTTTCTTTTTTTTTCTTTTTTTTTTTTTGTTCTTTCGAAGACTAAACATCTCTGTAAAGGCAAAAGGTATTTGAAGAGCGATGTTGACATGCCTGAGGCCATTCCTTTGAGGCCGAACTTCTGCAAAACACAGACAGCCTCGTGACCTCGACCCGCTAAGATGCATCAAGCTCTTTTTTGTTTTGTTTATTATTTCTTCTCAGTGACGACGTTTTTACGTTCCATTTTCATACAACGGTAATTCTATTTCGCTGATATAAAAAGTGAGAGCAAGAGAATCAAACTGAAAAAAGAGAATCTTTAATGGTTCTTCTTCATTGCGCCTTGGTACATGCACGTGCAGATAAAAAATACTATGTTAGCAATCTATCTGAAACTTTTCATAACTATTTTCATTTCCTTGATATGAAAAATGGATTTTAGCAACAAAATACACATATATATACAAGTTTTTAATCCACTTGAAAATAGGACAACCTAACTGAAGGATGTAAAAACTTATTTTTTGCTATTGTCATTTTTTCAATGGTTATCTGTATTATAATAAGGTTACAAACATCTCTTGAAATATGATTCTAGAGAAAAATCGGTGCCCTAGTTAAAAAAAAAAACCATCATCAATATCCTGTTTCTTCACTGAAATCAGAGGCGTACCCGAGATAAGTTTAGTTACATAAACTAGTAAAAAAAATTTTTTTTTAAATAAAGGATTGATCTGATGAGCATACTGATGCCATATGTCCAGGGCCGTCCAAACCCTTGCCCGTGGGCCAAAAGTGGCCCGTTTGATTTTGATAGTGGCCCGCTAGACAAAAAATAATTAAAAGTATATTTCACTTTTTTATATCAGAAAATCACATTTACCGCTTATCCTGGATAAAAGAAAATGCCTTGAAAAATAAATTGCTACAAAGAAAAGTGTCATTGGCGTTGAGTACTATATATATAAAATAAATATATATATAATATATATATTTATATATATATATATATATACTATATATATATATATATATATATATATATATATATAAATATATATATATATATATATATATATATATATATATATATATATTATATATAATATAATACACATATATATATTACACATACATATACATATATACACATAAATACATATATACACAGAGATGGCCCGCATGACTTTTTGTTTTTTCAAGAGTGGCCCTCAGACTAAACAATTTGGACGGCCCTGCTGGGCTTATGACTTTGCTGAAATACACAGCAAAATAATTCAGTTTTACAGGTGCTTTTCAACAAAAACTAAAACATAATAAGAATAGTGAGTGGGAAGTCTTTATTTGAATAAGTATATATGTATTTACTTCTCGCACAAAGAGCCCCACAAAAATAGTGTTATTTTTCCAGTGTTTTGTTCACTCATCGAAAGTCAAGTGATCGTTGACAAATTGATAAATCGTCGCCTAGCAACTAGCACTACCGTGTTCATATAATTTCTTATCAAACTAAGCACTAGAGACTGTTATTATTCCTGCTGCCCAACAGGTCCATTCTTTTACCGAGAAGTAAAAGAAAAAGAAAAGACCCGGATGTAGCAATTAAAATGCTAAAATGGCAACTCGGGGAAGACATCATCCATCACACGCCCACTTCAGTGTTCAGTCAGTTATAAACTTGTCACGTATACAGCTTGGCCTTGGCTGGCTAACTGCTTGCTTAGTTAGATTTTTATTTACATTTCGCTGAAGGTAAAAATATACATTAAATGTGAAATTTTAATTCTAAGTATATAGTCGCAATTTATCTTCTCAAAAATAAGATATTATTTTCGGTTAACAAAATATTTTCTAAATTAACGCTTTATTTTTTCTGAAAAGCAAAAGATACTGCTTGGTGATGATCCGGGAAAATACACAGTCAGTGGATGAAATACTTTGATTTAAGTTAGAATTCTTTGATTTGACAATTTAGGTGCTCAGGCTCAAAATAGCTCTTCATATTTTTCATGCCTTAGGGGAACTTGAGGGACGTACTAGGCCTAGTTAACACTCGTTATGGATTGTAGGCTAAACAGCAAAATTTCATTAAAAAATTGACAAATTTTATTAGCCTAGTTACACTTGTAAGTGAATAAGAATATTACTTATTTTATAGAGCGCTTATAGTTATATAAGCAACAGAAAAAAAAATAATTTTGACATTTAACGAGTTTGACCCGAAACGTCAGTAATGAAGCGATGACTGAACTTGTAAATGCCCAACAAATGAACACGAGGAACTGATTTTTTCTTATGTCAAATGAAGAAAAATTGCATTCACAATTAATGCACTTGTTAAAGAACGTTTTTCAAGTTAGGTAAAACAAATTAATTATGCCTGTGAACTTCTTCTTCAATAAAGTACAAAAAAAAAAGGAACTTCGTGGAGAGAAAATCTTATAATATGAATGCAATGCTGCTGAATGAAACTTTGATACATTCACAAATGTTTTTTTTTTTCATAAGAGCAATATAAAAATGTGACAGGATACATACTCGTATTTTTTACAATTTCAACATCAGATAGAATTTTGTTCGTAGTAAAACAAGAAAAACTGAAAATCCTTAAGTTGCCAGGTGGGGTTTCCACTGATATGATAAGGACGCAGGCACTATATTTTTGAAGCTTAATTAATATACGAGGACTTTTTCACAAATCTGATGATTTGAATTCTTCAGCTCGTTTTTCAAGAATTAAAATATATTGTTACACATTTTAACTTGGGTTTTATTCATTTTGCAATCACGCTCAAGTCATGGCACTTATGGCAACAATAACGATTCTAACGAACCACTGCAGCGTCAAGTAAGGAAAAATGAATAATTTGAGCATTCAGATTGCTCGCCTTAACTCATGTTTCCCAGTCAGAAGCGCACACGGGAGTCATATCGAACCTTTCCCACTGGATACGAGATTTAATGCACCTGAGCGACAATAACATTTTCCAACTGATATTCTTGAACACAATAAATGCAACGCAGAGGAACCATGGTTGCTGAAACTGAGCGAAGTGGATGGAAGAAGAGCGTGATTATTGGTTTCTGTCTCTCTCTGCCTGTCTCATCGCAAAAGAGAGCAGGCATCTTGCAAGTCTTAAGAAAGTTAAAAAATTTTCAAATGTTTATTTTGGAATAAACAAGTGTTAGGAGAACGGATAATTTCTCTCTCTCTCTCTCTCTCAGCTAAGGTAGCCGACCTGTTATGCAAATGATCATAGCGAGGAAAATGTTATCCTGAATCGGGACAACTTCCAAAAAGGGAGAGGAATAAAATCCCATGGTGACCGTACCCCTAAGGGCAGTCGACGAAAGCTGATGTAAACAAGACAAACATCGCCGCGTACAACTTCACAGTTTGTACACAAACCTCTAAAGAATTAGCATATTGGGATACTCCGGCTTAGCTTATATAAACACAAGTTCAGGACTACATACAGGTAAGTCAGGAAAAAGTGAATAAAAAATGGAAAGGTTTTAAATGTAAAGGAGAGACTTGCATTAAAATTATAACATAGCATATTCCAGCACCCGTTTCTGAGTCATTCATTACCATATACTACAATATTCTAAGAAAAATAGGAAGACTAAATGGCTCAAAAGAGAAGAAATATGCAAATTAATTTTTCTAAAGTGGAACTGGCCAGCAATAATGTAAGGTAGTTTTTTGCACGAGGCATTGATAATCACAGTAGAGAAATGGTTGTATCAGTATATTTGTTCTGCAGCCTAGCATCTATATATTTGTTGGAAAACTTTTTAATACATATAATAAAAAATAATAAGATCTATAGACAGACAAATAGATAGGAAGATAGGATAGACAGACATACAGATAGGGACCCTCCACATACTTTCGTCAATATACATATACCACAACTGCCTCGAAATGATACCAGTTTATCTGAGAACCGTGCTTTGTGATTCTCTCTCTCTCTCTCTCTCTCTCTCTGCGTGCGTGTGTGTGTTTGTGTGTGTCTCTCAGGGCCATCACCGGTATGGACGTCAGCTCTTTGAGAGCATCCTCCTAAGAGCGAGGGAGGAGGAGCCGCTCCTCTCTAAGCATTCCCGAGCGATGCATGCTCAAAGTTAAGCAATTAAGGCCTCTGCATTATCAGCATGACGGCCCAACCGCCAAAGCCTTTTACTGACGTCCCCGGGGGACGCCCTTTGCGCACGGCATACTAAAGTGGCAAAGACATAGCTGAGCTATATAAGATGCGGCTGATGCTAGTTCTCAGGCTGATGCTCCTGAAGGAGGAATGAGGACGGCGTGTAAGGGATTCTTTGTTTTCTGCAGCGTCAGCACAAGCAAACCATGCAGTTGAGGATTTTTACATTTTTTTCAGTTAAGCTGAGACGTTTATATTTCAGGCCTCAAAACAGACACGGAAAAAACACAAGCACACACTCAGGCTGGATAGAGAGAGAGAGAGAGAGAGAGAGAGAAACTGTTTCTGCAGGAGCCAAGAGTAGGACAGAAAGTCAACCTTGAGATGGCATGAAATTCGTAACAAAAATACTGATACAACCGCTTCATAAAAAAAAAAAAAAAAAAAAAAAACTTTTACGCTCAATTCTTCCATGCATACAATTTTAGAATTTTTTATTCATGGAGCCACCTCTAATTAAAAGTCAAGTTACTTTTAACTTCTGTATTATATTTGTACTTGACCAACTTAGGGAATGGGTCCCACATATGCTATCAGAGTGCTAACGCTAACGGTTGAAATTTCCATTATCATCTGATAAACTGATAAATTTTACGGTAACTTAAATCTCTGGTGATAATAATTGAATCTTTATGGTTGAATAGCTTTACTTAACAGTCCCATTTCTGCCGTTAACTCTTAAATCTAACTTCTTGAACGTTAAACAACTGAGGTTAAGTGAAAAACTTTTCAGTTGTACATTGAAGACACCTGCTGATTCTTTATGATCATCTGTTCACTATAGTAAGTTAATGTTAAACCCCAAAGATTACCCCATACATGGTAATAATTCAGTGAATACTCGTTTTAACATCATATATTCCATTTTGATTGACAGAAACCGACTTCCTGAAAGTGTATAAGGATAGACAGTAAGCTCACAGAAGGCGGTTTTTATCTTTAATTACTTCGGTTGCTCTGGCTAATGGCCTGCGATTGCCTTTTAATTACGTTTCCCCGATTCATTAAGGAACAGGAATTCAGAGAAGGGAATCCACGCTCCTTTCTCAGATGATAGTTTTTTGTATTTACTTTTCTTACTTTTGTCTCTAGGTTATAATTCTTCTTCGTAACTGACCTCACGAATGAATGTATAACGTATGATAAAAATCTGGTGTATTCCACATCATTATAACGTCATTCCAATGCAAAATGTGTTACCTGCTTTGCTTTGGTTGGACTTCTCTTGCCAAGTGCCCCTTATGTCAAATTTATACTTGAAACGCTTACTCACATGAGTGTTTTATTTTATATAATCACTCATATTTCTTGAATTCAACTTGACAAGGAGACCTGTGTAATTTTGAGGAGTTACATTTTCAGGATTTTCACTCAAGAGGTCGTCAGCTTGTCAGTGACATCTTTTCTGAATGGGCGTACTGTACTGACGTCGCTGATTAAAGTTACGACGACATGTTTAATGAACTCAGATAAAAAAAAAATATATACAATTTCCGTCGCACAATTTTCGTGTCTATTTAAGTTTTATAATTGGGGGTATTTCCCTTTTACACCGACTTAATGCCTAGTTAAAAAAAAAAACATATTATGATTAAAATATCTCAGAATAATTTAAAAAATGCTAAATATTTCCCAAGTCTGATACTTTTACGTATAAATAGATTAATGGTAAAGAAAGCGTTCTTAATATTTGAAAACCTTGCATTTTGAATATGAATATTCCCGCCCTTTGAAAGAGCCCCACCATGTTGCTGAAACACATCAGAGGAATGTGCAAATGTAGGCTTATTATATTAGTAATTATTAGTATGTATGCACGGTCGCATGAATGTGCGATTTGTGTGCTACTAAAATTATGCTCAAATTGCTCACTAATGTTGTCAAATGCTGCTTTCAATAACCATTGCCAGAACTGTACAAAAATACTTTCGTGTTTAATGAAGCATTAGTGGACACATTAGTATTTTTATGTAGGGGAATAGCGATAAAAAGTTGTTTTTAGCCCTTATATTTTTCAGGAACTGCAGATAAATAATTTGCCTGGGGTATTTTTAATGTAAAAATATTTCCAGATAATTGCTTAAAATATACTTATGTACTCAGGATTAACTTCTAGACTCTGAATTTACCCAATTATCACTCCACATACACACACACACACACACACTATATGTGTGTGTGTGTGTGTGTGTCACCGCTGCTAATGTAACCAGAGGTAAGGAATAAGGAATAAAATATTAGTGTTCGATGCTTGATTGAGCTTGGATGTATTATGGATTTAAATTACTGTACGTTAACAGATGTGTTTAAGAGAAAAGCTAATCTCAGTGAACCCAAAACGAATATTCAGCAGGACTTGGGAAGAGAAATAGGTATTTTATCAGATGTTGCCGTGAGCTGATATGCTAGGGAGGGATGAGACTTGTTCCTAAGGGAAGTCTGTATGTGTGTGTGAAAACACAAATCTACAAGTCGTGGGAAGAATATTTTATTCAGAAAAGCGAGCAAGAAAAGTTATGGTTAGTTTAAATAATACATGAATGGAGAGGAGTTGGAGGGAAAGAAGAACTCTGGGAAATTCCGAACATTTGAAGAGTCATGTTTGGAAGAAGCTGTGTGATTCTGAAGGGTAATTTGGATGCTAAGATAGGTGACATGGAGAAAGACAACCAGGCCGGCAATGAGTGAATGAGAATGGAGACTCTTAAGGAGCATTAATGTTTTGAATGGGCCATGTTTGCTTGAACTACAGGGTTCCAAATAGAGAAACTTCCTAACTATTTTGGAAGAGTATAGTGTGTCATGGACAATTTTTTTGTTAAGAGTATGTGTTAGTAGAGAGTAAACGAAAGAGCAATTTTGACTGATGTAAAGATTTAAGGAATTAGCTGTAGACGTGGGTGATCATGATGCTTGGTTGAATTCTAAAAGGGAAATGGTTGAAGTAGTTTTGACAGGAGAAGCTGGGCTCAGAAGGTGACAATGATTGTCTTTAAAACAAGTAATTTGATGAAAAAGATACTGTATTCCCACGTAGAAAGGTGGATGAAGGATGGACTAGGATTAAGGACAGAAGTGGTACAAGAATACTGAAGTGCTTGCAGGTACCGGTATACGAGGTGCATTAGTGAATAGATAAGTGCTTCTAAGATTAGTGAAGAGAAGGCCCTAATGCATTTCAAAAGGAGGCTGTCTGAAGTGCAGTTGCGTGACAGAAGGGAAAATCATGTAAAGGCATGCATGAGAATGTGTCAAGTTGTTTAGAGAAAAACATGTCAATTGTTTCTGGGGTGAATCTGGTCAAATGGAGAGAGAGAGAGAGAGAGAGAGAGAGAGAGAGAGAGAGAGAGAGAGAGAGAGAGAGAGAGAGAGAGAGAGAGAGAGAGAGAGAGAGAGAGAGTTAATGATTAAATGGATAAAAGAATAAAGATGAAAATAGAAATGCCTCCTGAAGTAATGGTTTTCTGTCACTGGAGTGTGTATTGAATAGTTAACGAAAAAATATAGATGCAACGGTAACAGATGCAGGGCTGTAAGGGAATACGATACTTCTAAAATTGTTTTTGGAAGTGATTACTGAGACTGCAGAAAGCTGAAGAACTGATGGGACTACAAATTAGATGCTGTGTTTTGGCAGCAATTACATAGTGTACTGACTGTTCAAGTTTTAAGATATATCAGGTGAATACAGAGCTTTAACAAAATGAATAATAGATTCCGTTTTCCCCCCTATTAGACGGGGAATGTGAGGATAGATTTACAAAGGTATAACATCAGTCAGTATACCAGAAAAGGTTTTTCTGGACACGCTGTATGGTTCTTGGCTCAACTGTTTGGCAGGAAACAGCTGAGAGCGACGGAGCAACACTATTTGGAGCTAACGAAATATGACGGTAAAATTGCCAGGATGGGGCCTGGAGAACGCTGGGTATGTATAGTGTAGAGGGTAGTTTCTTTGGAGTAATTAGAAATATTATGTCAAAGCAAAGCTTGTTTGTGAATAACTGGATTATGTAAAAGTGGGTCTCCGACCAGGTTCAACAATTTGAAGGGTAAATTGATATGCAAGACAAGTTCACGGGAAAAGAGAAGGGGTGATTTTTCAGATGACAATTTTGTGACCTGGCAGCAGAGTGGAGACAGGCACCGAAGTAGGTGGGAATTTGAACGTTTTTGAGAATAAAAAGTTGAAAATGAAAATGATTAAAAGATTATAAAGTAAATGAAATAGTCTACATTAAAATGGCTGTAAGAATACTTGCATTCGTTGTTAAAAAAAGCCTGTTATCATCATCTTGCCTTAATTTTTTAATTCAGTATCATTAATGGAAGAAGTACGACGGACGAAATTCTAAAAACAGTGAGACACCTAGATCAACTAGGTGATAGTGGCGGCAGTGTCAATCCCTTTGATATAAAGACATCACTAGATAAGTTGTGTCCGCCAGATATTAATGGATTCAGAAGAGAACACGTTACATGAATACGAGATCTATGATGATGAGGCTCGGTAGAGCTACAGATTCCATCTCATCAAAGAGAAAACATCATAACTTACCAATGGTTTGATCTTGAGTTGGTATTAATACCAGTTTAGATAACATTACCCTTAAGGGGGGAAACAAACATTGTAAATGGTTGCAAACCTTATACCAAATTTATTTGCTAAGCTTAGATTTCATCTTGTCACACAATTCAGAATCAAGCGCTGTAAGGCATTCATGCTCTCATTTTACCGATGAAGTTATAAACTGCGTTAAAATGAAACTACAATCAGAATTATAAGGAAAATGCTGCAATGCCGTGTATTACTTGTTATTACCAAGCACTGACTCTAACGAAAACTGCACAATTAACAACATTTAATATAAATAAATACACAAACATTTTGCGTATATAAATTATATGCATATCTATATATATACATACTCATTATATGTAATAAATAATATATATATATATTATAAATATATATATATATATATATATATATATATATATATATATATATATATATATATATATATATATATATATATATATAATAAAACATTTATTCATGTACGTATGTGTGTATGTTTGGGACAGAAAAAGAGACAAAGAGAAAACTTTCAGACTATGCAATGCTAACATTTTGCGTTCTCAAAATGCAATATAATTTATGCAGTATATTCTTTTTATTGTTTTTTCTCTGTAATACCATCTCTGTAATATAAATTCTTTACAAACAGCCTCTGTTTTCTTGCCTTTCTGAGAAGCCACGGTATTTTCCTGATGATGTTATGCACCTGTATGTCCGCCGCAGTTGGCACTGGGCCGGAAGAGAATTTCTGTAAAAATACTCGCTAAGTAATATTCCTGAAGAAACTTTTTCCGGAAAAACTTTTGGGTCTCAAAATAAATGGGAACTTTAAACTGACCATCCACTTTAAACTACCAACTCACATATTTTCCGCAACGTAGTTGTACTCAAGTATTTTTGTTCCTTTGCCTTTCAGACTACAGTCTAATTTCAACAAGAAAAGATTAAGAGACATCTCTGTTAAATTAACTAACAGATCTACAGAGATATCCATCTTCTACCTAAGTATAACAAAATGAAGGTTAAAACTGACTCAGAAATAAATATTTTATGTTGCACTTTTCACTTTTAAAACGAAGAAAAGATTAGAATGTCGGCATTTTGGATTATTTCATCAAATCTTGGCAGAATTTTAACGCTGATTCTAATTATTTCTTCCACCTGAAAAATCTTCCCTTCTTATAACCTTTGAAAAATATTGATGAAAAGTGGCTACACTGAAATGACGCCTACAGATAAGACTAAACACAATGTGCTATGGATATGGGACAATGATGAGTGGGTTTTCTGGTTCATTATAATAGGACCAAGAAGGTAAAATCCACCCATTACACAAAAACTATTGGACCTTACGTAGTTTGGTGGGACTTCAAAAGAAACGTTCCTTACACGTCAACCAGACTTGAAATTGTCCTCACAGACGTCTAACAGACACGTTATTGTAAAGATTTTTCCACATGACTGATTTCTAAAGAAGTTAAAGTTCTCACTAAAATTCGCGACAGACACGCCAGCTTTAGACTACATAAATAAATCGATGTCCCAAAACAAAGGAGTCAAACAACGGTAACTCACTTGGCCATCATGGCCTCGGTGGCAACGCGGCACAGGATGCCCCTGTTGGCATTACACTTCCCGGTGACCGGATCTGGAGACGCCAGACTGATGTAGGGAGGTTCTTCCAAGAACACAATCTGCAATGAAGACAGAAGAAATGTTAGAAAGCTTGAACCCTTAGCGAATATCTACCGGGCCCTTTTCATTTTAGGTGGAAAACAGTTATTGAAAACAAGATTTTAATACAAGCAGAAGAGTCTTCACACCTACCAGGTTCTTGTTAATGGGATTCCATACACTTGGGCAAAGGTCAAAACATAACTGGAGAGAGAGAGAGAGAGAGAGAGAGAGAGAGAGAGAGAGAGAGAGAGAGAGAGAGAGAGAGAGAGGACGAACAGTGGAAAGAAAAGAAAACACATCCTGCGAAGTAAAATATCTTTTCATTTTGAATTTTCCGACATCCATAAATGAACATGTTAATCAATTACTAAGTAAATAAAAGCTAACTCATCAGTGTAGTCACAGCTGACAGCTTATTTCTTGCCTGAATTTATATCAAGTGATGCACTGGTCACAAAGCTCAGCAAAAGTCTATTAAAACTAAAAAATATATATCATACCTCTATTATTTAATCTTACTGGTGAAGAAACAAAATTCCTATTTTCCTTGAACATGGCATCATTTGTTCTATTATCATCATTATCGCCTCCATCGCCGTGCAACGCTAAAAGCCTGTTGTGAAATTCCAGTGCTTTCACTTCCTACAATCTTCACGTATACCCAATGTTTCGTCTTACAGTTCTCGTCTATATATGAGTTACCTTTCTAACTCTCTACTGCTCAAAGGAGACCAGCTAACACTATGAAATAGTTAAATCATATGTGTGTGTATATATATATATATATATATATATATATATATATATATATATATATATATATATATATATATATATATATATATATGTATATATGTGTATATATATATATGTATGTGTATATGTATATATATATATATATATATATATATATATATATATATATATATATAATATATATATATATATATATATATATATATATATATATATATATATATATATATATGTATATGTATATGTATATATATATGTATATATATATATATATGTGCATGTATATACTGTATATGTAGTGATATATGTTATATTATACTGTATATATGCATATGTACTGTATATATATTATATATGTATATACTGTATATGTATGTGTATATATACATATATATATGTATATATGTGTATATATACTGTATATGTATATATAATATATATATATACATATATACATATATACATATATATATATATATATATATATATATATATATATATATATATATATAGGGTAATAAAGCTTTCCATCCTTGAACATTTGTCTTACAATTTGTGGATGAAAAAGTACGCTAAACTAAAACACCTTCTCTGACTGACTGACAGACCAGATCAATGAAATACATTCTCTCTCTCTCTCTGTAGATGCATAAAAAGAAAAGGGATATTAGAATGTCTTGATTTTCTTTAATATGGGACCAATTTTCATTGCCGTTGACATTTTCTCCATGCTCTTGTTCTTGCGAGCAGCTTCCTGCATTAATAACAATGTGTGGTTTGTAAATATGCGGGTTTTATATTCGCGAAGATAAAAAATGTTAGCAAACTTTGTATATCAGAGGTTTTGTACAGAAGCCGATGACTCTTCCGTGCTTATAAGCTTGGTAAAAGTTTCCGCACTGTGTACTGTATGATTTCCCAACTCTTGTGTTTTCTACTTCGGTCCTGATTGTGTTTTTTCAGAAAACATTTGAGGATAGCTCCCTGGTGTGTGTGTGTGTGTACTCTAGACACATCCAGAAAGTTGTCGCAGTATATCCTGCGTAGGTGGCTTCGTGGAATTCATAAACCATGTTCGTCATATCTCCTTTATTTATGTGGGGATGGCTACTATTTCTCATTATCAGAGATGACAGCAGGTTAGGGTGTCTGAGGGCCATGAAAGACTTTTATTTTTGTAAGGGTAATTTGGAATAACTTGCAATTATTTGACCTCTTTTAGATTCCCCAAAGTGTATGGACATTTAGAATCTTATGGTTGAATACAGTGTATTATTTATCTGCATTCTTTATCAACAGAGACGGAACTGCATGATCCATAGTGGGATATTCTCCGCTAATGTTTATATTACTAACTTTTACCACATGAACTGAAGAAGACCTAGAAAAACTTCCATTAGCTAGGTGTAACGCCTCAAGAAAATATGAAAATAATTTAGCTAGTCCATCTTGTACATATACCAAAAAAGGCCTCTATTGCGTGTTATTTTCTTACAGAATATCTGGTATCTAAATAATTTGTGTGGAAAAACATTTCTGTTTTCGACCAGTATGAAATGAATTATAAGTATAATAACGAGGAATTTATATTGTAGTTACCAGCTGGACTATTGTTAGTAATTATGGAAACCATTACCAGATTTTGTTAGACTTAAGAAATATACAAGAGTAACATCGCAACCATCTAGTGACGAAATTGCTTGAAACTACACCAAAGGTTATAACGTTTATCGTACTTAAGATGATGAAAGTCTGTGTCGTCTGCGATGAATACATTCAGTTCTACAAATTTGAAACAGCATTTGTTTTTACTCCAACTCTGGAAGCACTCTTGCATATGCATGAGAGATAAAATGTCTAGACAGTCTTGCATACATGCAACACGATGCAAGGAAGCGCTTCATTTGGATTAGAATTAATCATTTTGCTTCATTAGGAGGCATAAACCCCCTGTGCCTCGCGCAAGTAGTCTCGAGAAATGAATTTTGCGGTGTTCTGGTGACACACGAGGCATTTGAGCTTGTTAACTCATCTCATGACGAGGCAGATCGTGCTCGTAATCTAAAAGGGGAAGAGTTGGATAAATAATAAAGAAAACAAGATTATAGACTATTATAAAGAACAGCGATGCGATAATAAACCGGATATGTGAGTGTACCATTCATGTACATTATTCCCATACAAACATCCGTAGCATAACCTATGCCATAATTTATTGACACTGACAATGAGAATCGACTCATAACAGTTCTATTTAGGTAATCTAGTAAACCAGCAAAGGTGAGCACGCAAACAATAGAAATAAAGGACCACTTCCTGCATACGAATATTGAGAATGAGCAAAACAGTGCTGCAGGAGAAAATGAATGTTACAAAAAATAAATCAAGAAATGAACTCATTAAAACGAAATAAATGAAATAATGTGAAAATAATGGTCAGGGGCAAAATGGAAGAAAATAACTCGGCCCTCCTAATAAGATGAGGCATTATGTGTTCCTCCAATTAGTGCTTAATTGCTGCATGCCATCTTTCCTGACAGACTCGTTAGAGCCCATAAAATCCAACACTGTAATTAAAATTTCCCAAATATAGTTGCATCATTTTCGTCTTTCAATTTCCTCTGCAAAGGGAGTGGACCAAGGTACGAGGCTTCCCTTGCATCACGTGACTAAGACATTATACTAAAGGATTTTCACTCTTCGCACAGTTGGGATTACTCTATATTTCATTTTAAACGTTTATTTTTTTATTTTAGGAACAGGTATGCTCCTTCCCCGAGGACGTGTTGATACAATGGGTGAAATAATGAGTATTTTTTTTTTTACAATATCGAATTAATATTTATATGACACCAAAGCAGATTTGTAACACACACACAAAGATATAGATATATATATATATATATATATATATATATATATATATATATATATATATATATATAATTATATATATATATATATATATATATATATATATATATATATATATATTATATATATATATATATATATAATATATATATATATATATATATATATATATATATATATATGTATGTATATATAATATATATAAATGACAGTCTAAGTGTAGGGAGAGGGAGAGGAGAGGGGAGGGAGAGGAGGGAGGGGAGGGGAAGAGGGAAGGGGAGGGGGAAGGGAAGAAGGAAGGGGAAGGGAGGCAGACGGAATAGGGGTTTGTGTTGACTGCCCAACTGACAGTTCTACATTTCTCATGCGGACATTCACCCTCCGAACAGTCGTGGGTGAACTGACAGGCATTACTGTGGTGACTAACCCTTTTATCCAGGTATTATTGTGCTGTCTGTCCTATTTATCCAGGTATTACTGTGCAGTCTGTCCTTTTTATCCAGGTATTACTGTGCAGTTTGTCCTTTTTATCCAGGTATTACTGCGCTTTTGTATTTTTTATCTAGGTATTACTGTGCAGTTTGTCCTTTTTATCCAGATATTACTGTGCAGTTTGTCTTTCTTATCTCGGTATTACTGTGCAGTTTGTCCTTTTTATCCAGGTATTACTGTGCAGTTTGTCTTTTTTATCTCGGTATTACTGTGCAGTTTGTCTTTTTTATCCAGGTATTACTGTGCAGTTTGTCTTTTTATCTAGGTATTACTGTGCAGTTTGTCCTTTTTATCCAGGTATTACTGTGCTGTTTGTCTTTCTTATCTAGGTATTACTGTGCAGTTTGTCCTTTTTATCCAGGTATTACTGTGCAGTTTGTCTTTTTATCTCGGTATTACTGTGCAGTTTGTCTTTTTTATCCAGGTATTACTGTGCAGTTTGTCTTTTTTATCTAGGTATTACTGTGCAGTTTGTCATTTTTATCCAGGTATTACTGTGCTGTTTGTCTTTCTTATCTCGGTACTGCTGTGCAGTTTGTCCTTTTTATCCAGGTATTACTGTGCAGTTTGTGGAGCCTCGATGGCTTGGTTGGTAGAGTGGCAACCACAGACTTCATAGAAGCCTGTGGCGAGGGTTCAATCCCCACAGCCGACCAGTCAGAGGCGGAAACTTTGCTATCCGTATAGACATCCCGGGATTACGTATGTAATCAACGGATAGGTTTGCTGAAAGCAAATGGATGTTACAGACTAATACACACATAAACAAAGCCACTCCAACATCTTCTAAAACATAACAGACACCTCACACGTCTCGAACTGTCGGACTACCCCGCCCAGTTCTCCTCGTGCTGCTGGGAGAAAGGGAGCTGGGGTTTCGGTAATACATGTACACGTTCGGTACCGGGTCTAAGCGATGTCAGGCAGGGCAGCCAAATCAAAGTCCTTCAAAGAAGGCACCTTGCTTACCCCATATAAAAATGGGTATAAAAGCACATTAAAACGAAGAATTACTGTGCAGTTTGTCTTTTTTATTCAGGTATTACTGTGCTGTTCATCTTTCTTATCTAGGTGTTACTGTGTAGTTTGTCCTTTTTATCCAGGTATTACTGTGCAGTTTGTCCTTTTTATCCAGGTATTACTGTGCTGTTCGTCCTTTTTATCCAGAAATTAATGTGATGACTGTTCCTTTTCTCCAGGTATTACTGTGGTGACTGTCCCTTTTATCCAGATATTACTGTGCTGGCTGTCAGCTTTAACCAGGTATTACTGCACTGCCTGTCCCTTTTATCCAGGTATTACTGTGGTGTTTATCCATTTTATCCGGGTATTACTGTGGTGACTGTCCCTTTCATCCAGCTATTTCTGAGGTGACTGTCCCTTTTATCCAAATATTACTGTGCTGGCTGTCAGCTTTAACCAGGTATTACTGCACTGCCTGTCCCTTTTATCCAGGTATTACTGTGGTGGCTGTCCCTTTTATCCAGATATTAGTGTGGTCACTGTTCCTTTTATCTAGAAATTACTGTGCCGGCTGTCACCTTTAACCAGGTATTACTGTGCTGTTTAACCCTTTCATCCAGGTATTACTGTGGTGGCTGTCCCTTTTATCCAGATATCACTGTGCTGTCTGGCCCTTTTATCCAGGTATTACTGTGGTGACTGAAAAGCATTTTCAATAATATATTTTTATGGTCTCAGTACATGAAATGAGGTATGGCAAACCCGCAGAGTTCATTTACCACATAAGTTACAAACGGGAGTGGGACGGGGAAGGGGTTGGGAAGGGGGGTTATGGGTTTGAAACCTACCCTATTATCTATAGATCGGTAAAGTGGTTCTGCTTTCTATAGCGCACATATATAAAAACAAATATACAAACTAACATACTAATATACAAACATTCACTTTCATATATATATATATATATATATATATATATATATATATATATATATATATATATATATATATATACATACAGTATATACATAAAACAATTCAGGCTCAATGTTTAAAATTTCTGAAAATCCTTTTTAAATTTTAGATGGTTAAGGCTATGCTATTATAATGATATGTAAGCAACAAAAATACTGTAGCCTCGGTTGACCTGAGGAACAACGGAAGTAATATATGGAATGTAAATACAGTAGAAGCAGTTGATGTGAAGAAACAACGTAAGACAGCAAACGACTTTAGGGAAAAATTAGTTCTAGAGAAAGGGAAGAGCCATAATAAATGAAAATCTCCATCCTTACTAACTGGACAGTAATAGCGGAAGTGGGGACAACAACATCTGTTACAGTAACGACGTAGCATGCAGGAACAGGAGCAATATGGATCATCAGCAACATAAGGTACTGCAGCAACAAGCGTTCGAGCGACAACAACAACTCCAGTAATTTAATTAATAAATGCGTAAACCATACAAGAATAAATAAATTAGAAAATCTACTAACAAATATTTATCATGTAATCAATGAGAAACTCAAACAAACGAGGAATCATCCGTGGACAGATTAAGAAACTAAATTAGTTACTTACATAAGTTCCGGAGCAGTAAACAGTCTAGTAAACAATCCACAGGTTTATTTATCTTAAAGGTGAATGAGTGCAGCTGTAAGATTAGTTATCTACAGGATATTTAGATTAACAATTAATACCTCATTAGAGAAACGAGTCACTAAAACTGGGGGAAAATACTGATTTAACGTTTATGTCAAATTTATTGGTTAATAAACATTTTTACCAATGAAAGGAACCCTGCATCAGAAAGTAATATAAACAATAATATTTTTCAATGCTTGTGCACACCATTTAGCAAATAATTGCAGATAAAAAAAACTAATGCTACGGATTCGAAATAATAAAAAGAAGACATTATGAATACAAGGTATTAATAACAATTTAAGATAACTTGCACGACAAATCCCTAGACGATGAAAGATCTAGGGTCAAACTCCATCAACCATGCCTTTACTAGTAAAAAGATATATACAACAGTAGAATGAAGCGGCACTTTTTTTCAGTGACAAATACGTCTAAAGCATGGTAGTAATGCCACATACTTCATATATTCTCTGCTGTTAACACTGGATAATTGCTCCCAGACTCGATCTGACTCAGTTTTTAGCCCAGCGACAAAGGCAACCTTTTTGTGCCTGTACCTTATACAAATTTCAATGGAAACTATCCTCTTTCCATTAACGCGTCTGCAGAGTGGGTGGGAAATGCACGTCTAATGTTTTATTGACGAACCACGATGTCCTCTGTCAGCATCAAATATCGTTCATTCTTTTTTCTGTCAAAATGCGAAACGGTTTACTTGGCAGCGATGTGGATGCTCTTGCTCGTTAAGGTTAAAGAGGCTGTCATAGAGCAGTAATTTGCTGATGGCTCCTTTTCCTTGTCGACAAATGGACATTCCATTCCGAGAAAGCATGCTTAGCAATTTGATGACTTGTCCTATTTGAATATGCACATTATTATGTTTAAAAAAAAAAAGTTATGATAGCGCAGAAGTTACATCTAATTCTTTGCTATTATGTCACTGGCTTTGCACAATTATGATTCTTAAATACATGGTATTTCCAGTGCAGCTACTTCTATGTTGCTAACATTATACTGTCTTTTTCAGTAACACTATTATCACCTGGCCTACTACAAGTGTTAATTAACTTACAAGCATCACGATCAGTATGAGAGAGAAAACAAAATGACAAACGCTGAAGATCAGACACTAACAACCTTTAATAGCCTCCTTTGTTGGTCAATATATTAGATGAACGTTACCCATCTCAGCGCACATTACTTACCCGGAAGCTTTAAATATTAACCTGGAAGCGTAAGATAACCGTCACCTGGGCAGGGAAAGGTAAACGGAAAAACAGGTTGGAACCAATTACCTTCAGGTGAAACTTTTCCGGTACTCCTGGAGGAGGAACGTGCTGGTGCCCTGGCCATACGATGTCGTTAATTTGCACACCTTCAGGCTCCCACGAATTCCATGTACCAATCTAGAGAGAGAGAGAGAGAGAGAGAGAGAGAGAGAGAGAGAGAGAGAGAGAGAGAGAGAGAGAGAGAGAATCATTAGTACATGTGCTGTTATCTTTAATCACCAAATCACAGTATGAAGCTATTGACAGATGCACATTTATTCATAATAATAAGCACTAATACACAATTAAGTGTTGGCATTTAGGTTTAGGTGTAAACTGCCTAACCAAATAGTTTCACACTTTTATTCATACTCTTCTGTATATATATCACTAATCTTTAATAACCCTTGTAACAGCTAGTATTGTTTTTAATTTTTCTGCTCTTTTTCACTCCATCTTGTCAGTATTTCTAAGATCTTTTCCATAAAAGGTAGATATACCATGAACAGACCACAAAAACATTTAGAAAGACTGTATGGACTTAATTAATATATCTTGAAAAATGTTTAGGAAGATTTTCTAGTTTACATTTTATTTAAATTATATTTGCAACAAATAATATATTTCTGGTGAGGAAATGTATCATTAGTTAAAAATGATAACCAGCCAGTTCGTTATCAGTCCATTATATATATATATATATATATATATATATATATATATATATATATATATATATATATATATATATATGTGTGTGTGTGTGTGTGTGTGTGTGTGTGTATGTGTAAGTATATATATAAAGTAGTATTCCCTAACTGGGAATGATTCC
>NC_089754.1:10670302-10690302 GCF_040412425.1 Macrobrachium rosenbergii
TTATAGGAGGTCAAGCAAAGAACAAACACAATAAAACTGAAGCTCCTCCCCTTTCTAAAGTTGCCAGATGTTGCATTATTGAGCAATATATTATGTCCAAAGATTTAAAAAACTGTATCCTAACTTTCCTTGCCGAGTGTACATATTCTGAGGTCACTGTGATATTCATCTCGGTAACAATTTATTAATCTATCCTAAAATACAGAACTAAAGTGAGTCAAACTCACTCTCTCTCTCCACAAGCACATACGCATACACAAACTCACCCTATATATATATATATATATATATATATATATATATATATATATATATATATATATATATATATATATATATATGCAAGTAAATATTCCTGCATTATGGTCCAGTGCCATTAAAGCCCTTGTATTCTTTCATTTATTTTTTGCTTTTATATAAACGTTATTTTCACCACCGGTCCATTTTATCTGGTCAAAACATTTTTGTGGAAATCAAATAGTTTTCGAGGAAGAAACCTGAAATGACGAAAATACCCAGAAAAGAAATAAGTCCTTCCTTTTGTCCGTTTTGCTATTCTCCGTAGTCACTAGTTCCAATAACACGGGAGGTGCTTTAGTCTAGTCTCGCCAAGGTCTCCCAGGGAATTTTCGGGAAAAAATGCTGAGGAAGAAAATATAGGGGACGGAAAATAAAGGGTAAAACGGAAATATAGAAATGCGTTGGAAATGAAGATGGCTGCGGAGATGAATAGAGGTAAATAAAAAGGAAGAATCCGGGCGAAGAAGGCGAAGAAATTTACAGCAAAGTGAAAACTAGATTAGAAAATACAGTACGAGATAAAAAAAAAAAAAAGGTAAAGTAGTATAAAGGGAGAAGAAAAGATAAAATAGAAAAAAGATAAATGCGTAAAAGATAAAAAAAGAGAAAAGGACAAAAATCAAAGGGAAATAAGAAAATAAAAATGGCAAGTGGAGTATATGGAAGGATCAAATGCAGATATGAGGGAAAAAAATAAGAAAATAAATTCATGAAAAAGAAAATAGGAAAGGGCAGAATAAACTGGGGGAAAACACAAAACGGGTGGGAAAACTAAAGAGAAAACAACAAACCAAAAGGGAGGCGAAGATAGAGCAAGAGAAATGGAAAATAATCCTGGAACATTTCATTTGGACGCCAAAATTTGTAATTCTTACATGGACCAGCTCAGAAAGGTTGTGTGAACAGGCACTTTTGAATTATTCCATGAAACATTCAACCCCGGATTTTCCGCTGTGATTGTTTGTTGGTTGAGATTGCAAGTCGATTTTGACGGTCTGAAAGTGTTACGGGCGTCAGGATTTTTCCCCGTTACGTGAGTATACCCACGCCTAACTTTCCAAAATTTATAACACGGTTACAGCCCTGCTAGGCCACTGAGCTCAGTCAGCTATTGGCTTTGACTTTTCCGTATCTCATTTTACTTTTATTTACTTCTGTTTATTTAGACTTATTTGTTTTTCTGGTCTGTGAGAGTCTGAGTTTTTTTTTAATCATTGCACATCCATCATGAAGATTTGGTCTCAAAAACTGTTTCTGTGAGTCCTGTTTGTGTATGTAAGCAAGACGTCCATGAACGGAAATATGTTTTTGTTGAACGAGGATGAATCCAATGACAGAACCCCTCCATGTAATTACAATTTGGTTTAAATCGATGTAGGTTGGAATATTTGTCTCCATAGAAACCATCTTAGTTCTAGTTATCCCATCTCAGTTTTCAAATCAACTCCTTAATTAACAGAGCCAAGGCAAGACCTCATCGCAGATGCGGTAGGGAAACTTGATATTAACTACATCCGACAACAATTCTGACGGACGGTATGTGTCTTCTCAGCCTGCGAGATTTCTTGCGAATCCCAAATTCTAATCGAATCTCGCTTAGTATTTAGGGTGTTTTGCTCTCTACCGAATGTTCTCCTCCGTTTACGGAATTTACATACATAAGAGTTACGTCTTTCTTCATCGCTCTATGTTCTGATAATATAATATGGCAAAAGGAAATGTGTTAAACACATTCTCAGGTGGACTGCTTGTCCATCATCTACAACAGTGAACCAACTTTCATTACGCGGAAAATATAAAAAAAGCACATTAACTGCAATTAATTTTTACTTCCTGCTTCTCTTAATCCCGTAAATGCATAAATATAGGTCTGATTCGACTAAGGATCTACACATAATTATATGTGCCTGGGTTTGTCACTTTATTTACGCTTCTGTTCTCTACGTGCTTTTATACAGAGATATGAAGAAGAAAGTAAACTTAATTAATCTGCCTGATTCACTGATGGTTGCTTATTTTGAGTCCATAACAGTGAAACATCTTGACAAAGATTCTAAGAATCTTTTCGCGTAAATAAATTAATAGCAGAAAGTTTTCGATCAAAATATGTTTGTTCTTCATGTCTGACTCTACTGTATTATGTGCTGGCTTTTACAGCCATCAGTTCCTGCCCCTGATACAACAGTTATATTTTCCAGACTTGATCCATATATTTCTTAATACACTACATTTCACAAGAACTTCCAAATCTAATCTTACATAATCAAATAACTTTAGAGGTTACTTTAATATCAGTTAATTTTTCAAACTTCCATTTTTGTTTGTGTTTGTGAGGTCTGGAAGTTTTATAAGTCTAATATCAACTAAGATGAGTTCATCACCTATGCTAACCAGTAATTAGAAAGAAATAATGATAATCTTTATGTAATTAAATTACACGTCGTCAAAACTAGGCACATATGAAGTGTATCTCTCTCTCTCTCTCTTATATATATATATATATATATATATATATATATATATATATATATATATATATATATATATATATATATATATATGTATATATATATATATATATATATATATATATATATATATATATTATATATCATATATATACACACACACACACACACACACATATATATATATATATATATATATATATATATATATATATATATATATATATATATATATATATATATATATATATATATATATATATATATATATAATGAGAGAGAGAGAGAGAGAGAGAGAGAGAGAGAGAGAGAGAGAGAGAGAGATACATTTCACATATGCCTAGTTTTGAGTTCTTGACGTGTAATTGAATTACATAAAGATTATCACTATTTCTTTTTAATTACTGGTTACTGTAGGTGATGAACCCATCTTGGTTGACATTAGACTTATAAAACTTCCAGACCTGACAAACACAAACAAAAATGGAAGTTTGAAAAATTAACTGATATTAAAGTAACCTCTGAAAGTTATTTGATTATGTTAGATTAGATTTGGAAGTTCTTGTGAAATGCAATGTATTAAAAAATATTTGGATCAGGTACGGAAAATATAATTGTTGTATCACAGAGCTGTATAAGCCAGCACATAATAAAATCAGAAAGGAAGAACAAAGACATTCTGATTGAAAACTTTGTTATTAACGTGTGTGTGTGTATATATAATTATATATATAATACAAAATTTGATAAACTGACAAAAAAAGATACGCTGTTTGCTCAACGATGGCTTTTGTTTTCAAGATACATCAGTAATTATGTGCTATTTTAGTCAAAATTATAAATCGAGGCCTGTTTTACTTTAAAAATCTGACATCAGCTTTTTGGCCTTACTTTAAAAATCTCTTCTTCATCATCATACCTGCAACATAAAATCTATTGGCAGAACAACTGTGCCTTCTTTTTCTCAGGAAATCCTCGTCACTTTTATAGGCGTCCATTAGGTTAGTGGCCTCTCCCAACACATTTTCGACTCACTGGATTGATTTAATTTTCTTTCGATTTCATCTCTTATGGTCCATACCATGGATTGTTGGAGCTCTCAAAACGATCGGAAAACAAGAGCTACTCCAAAGGCCAGAACTTTCTCGCGGAAAAGTATTAGCTATAGCATCCTTGCACTCCTGAAGCTAGTACTGTATCATAGTTACTGCTGGAGTGAAATCTCCGTGGCTAATAGCATGATAAATGAAATGTTGCAGACGGACACAGCATGAAATAACATGACAAAATTAGCGTTTGTCATAGATATTTTTTTATTATTACTGCTATTTTTTGGGTGACCTTCCCTGTAGAGACGCCAGTTTATATACACTAACTAGCTCATCAGTCATCGTCAGTGCAGAGTTAGCCCTTTTCGGCTTATCGATGATGCAAGTTGTAAGTAACTTTACAGAGAGAACTTTATACTTAACCCTAGTGAAAAAATACGAACAAGGTCGGGTGGTGGAGGTTCCATCTAAGCATATAACACTTCAAATCATATTTGCAATAAGGGTATAACACCTACTTCTGTGAGCTTAAAATGTGGACGTGGGCTGTATATTTCCGAAGGATTAATTTTTGAAATTGTACATAATGATCAAGTTGCGAACTGGAATGCGCATAGACAGTCCGTAGCTGGAAAATTAACTTAATTTAGTGCAGGTTTTGATCTACAGAGATTCGACTGCAAGGAACGTGTTATTTTTGAATGGCTGTAACTATTTAAACATGATTTTTAATAATAAACAATACTGCTTTAAGTAAAATATGGGAATTCAACTTCAGGGTGCTTGCTTGCGCACATGAAAGCAAGCCGGGAAACAGCTGTATATTAACCAGTCTGTTGGAATTCTTGAAGTCCATAATATCTGAAAAATGCCCAATATGCAATACTTTAAGATTTAAAAGAAAAGGAGATGGCGGAGAATTTTACTTTTCTATAGGAGGGTTGAAAGCGTGGACTGTAGTGGTATTCTGTTGATACAAAGACACACAAACATACATACAGACACATACACACGTATGTGTGTGCGTGTGCATTCCTGCTTTCTTTAATCTAACAGTTCAATATTTCTGTAAAATGGTCTATAAAATAAGCAATGAAATTTGAGTACGCCACTGTATTTCGCCCGCCAGTACACATCGGTGCTTGTCTCGGCTGAAATGCATTTACTCTAAATTTTTTGTGCTTCTTTATATATATATATATATATATATATATATATATATATATATATATATATATATATATATATATCATCAGATATAAGAAGCCCATAAAAACGCCCGAAATGTAGAAAATAAAGCCTATATTTCAGAGACCAACTGTCTCTCTCATCAGGCAAATCGTGAATGAGGACGAGTTACAGAAAAGCGGTATTTATACCAGAAGGTCCATAGGTCAGCCGTTACGTCACTCCAGTTGACAATTTCTCTTTAATCTTCTTAATCGCTGGTTGGAGTTAGATTTTATCTCTAATACCTGAATCCCAGCTGTTTCTTTGTTTAATCAAAGCTGACTCCACCATCTGGCTTTTGAAATGACAATTGCCGTTATAAATCATAGAGACAAAGTCCAGTTTATTCTGTGACAATGGTTATTTGTGGTTAAAAATAGCTGAGCTCTGGTGTCTGTACCTAACTGAACGTTTAAGTTGTATTAATCTCGGGGGGAGTGATTTGCCTGTATAATTAATATAAGACTGGTCACATTCGAGGCAAGGGATATTTATACATGTATAAATACACACATATATCTTCTATATATATATATGAAAAAGATGTGTGTGTGTGTGTTTCAGCATAAACTCTAAAACGCATTGAGCAATTTCAACCAAGCTTGGTATACATATGTCTTACTATCTGGAAAAGAATATTGTGGGGGTAAGACGTCACTGGCGCCAAAGGAAGGTGGGGGTAGGAAGGGGGTGACGATGTAAAAATAACCGAAAATGACAGATATTAGTCTCTAATCCATAGTTTTCGAGGTTGCTGAGATGAATAGTGACACCCCCCATGCCCTTCACATCCAAGTTTAGCCCTGACAGGAATGGGGGGTGAGAAGGAGTGAAATATAAAAAGTAAAAAATGCTGGGCATTGTAATTGAAGCAACTATCTTAACAGGAAATGGAGAGAGAGAGAGAGAGAGAGAGAGAGAGAGAGAGAGAGAGAGAGAGAGAGAGAGAGAGAGAGAGAGAGAGTTTATCAATTGTCATTCAGAGTTTTCCCCAGCAGCACTGGGTTTGTCAGCTAATACAGTATATATATATATATATATATATATATATATATATATATATATATATATATATATATATATATATATATATATATATATATATATATATATATATATATATATATATATATATATATATATATATATATATATATATTATATATATATATATATATATATATATATATATATATATAATATATATATATATATTATATATATATATTATATATATATATATATATATATATATATATATATATATAATATATATATATATATATATATATATATATATATATATATATATATATATATATATATATATATATATATATATATATATATATATATATATATATATATATATATATATATATATATATATATATATATATTATATATATATATATATATATAATATATATATATAATATATATATATATATATATATATATATATATATATATATATATATATATATATATATATATATATATATATATATATATATATATATAATATATATATATATAATATATATATATATATATATATATATATATAAAATTTTCCACATCTTTCAAATAAAAAAACAATAGGACTTGTAAATATTTAACCAATAGGGAAGCAATTTCTGCAAAGTGTAAAGATAAGAACGACTGCTGATGCAGCTGGTGATCGTTCGAAAACAAAAACATTGCCCTAGTTTGAAAACCGGATGATAGGACTATCATAAGATCCTCCTCCGAGTGGTGGATTATGTATTCTTATCGACAGTGTGGGTTTAAGCCGTTCGTCAACGTTGTCCGCCATTCTTCCATGAGTTTTATTTCAATGGGGAATTTCTACATTATTAAATACTTAATTTTCCTTTGAGGTTTGTTTGTTCTATTCATTCCACGGAAAGTGTGCTTCCATATTCTGTTAAGATGGCAAGAAGCCACGCTGCCAATACAGAGGATGCACCTAAATGAATGTACTTAAGGAAATCTAGTGGCATGTGATGCCTTGAAAAGAACAGCTTACGAGAGGGACGTCTGCTTTAAGTTCACCGAAACTGTCAGTTCCGTGGTCGGCAAGTGATACAAGATGATCTTGAAGATTAATATTACGATGGTTTTGGGAAAGAGAAGGGATCCTATAAACCCGCATTTTCTGGGTAAAAAATCAGCTTAAAATAAATGTTGATCAGTGTCTGCATAGTGTTGCAAAGAAGTTTTGAGGGGCAGTAACGACAAAAGTATAAAGCCCTAATATACAACATCGTCGGCAAAAGCTGCAACAAAAACTCGACATCATTACCGGCGCATGGTCCTTTGTGAGAAAGAATTCGCAGTCCGAGGGGGACTAATGAAAAAACCAATTTGGCCAAAAGTTCATCGGAAGATTTTTATCACCTCGACACCTAGTAATGAGCAAAGACTTTCCTTTATATTGGATTGGCTCGAATATCCCCCCTCCCCCAAGACCCCAGCCCCAGCACCACACACCCACTACAGTCCTACCCCAGCACCACACACCCACTACAGTCCTAAACTTCCCCAATACAATGAAACAGATTTTGACCAGGTCCTGATTTTCTCTGAGCGGTTTACGAATATTCTTTTTCTTTTTTTCTTCTTTTTTGACCAAACAGACAAAAAATAAGGCTAAGCGTATTATTTCCATTGTTTGAGACTTAAGAGGTTTGCCACACATAGGGCACCTATTACTGGGAAATGAATCATGGATTTATCTTTTAAATGGCATCAGTATGTACTGTATTTTGTCAACATTATTACAATTACAAGTACCAAACATGATCTTATGATACAGCATCATAGCGTACTCATTTATATTCTGATCTGCATTTTTCCTGGCTCATCCTCTTTTTGCTAGTATTACTACTCAGAAATATTCCTAGAATTTTAATTAGCCTTGTTACGTGAACATAAGACTAAAGAAATAGCATTCTATCAAACGTTGGTCACATTTATTTTTCATACTTTCCCCATTTAATCAAAGGGACATATTAGTTGCTCGTTGACGGGTGTTCGCTCTAAAGGAAAAAGTTAGACGGGGAAGGTTCCTTCACCTTCCCCAGCAGTTAATTCTTTAAGTTCTTCTTATCCTGTCCCCATTTTTTTCCTTGACAATTATACTTGATGAGCTCAGAGGGATAACTGACTCAGGGGTAATTTACATAGTTTTCCCTTTTCAGCGCTAAAGTAGAAGGGTTAGTCAACACGTTTGCTCCTGTCACTTATACCAAAAGTGACAGAATATGTGCAAATGCCATCCATCCACGGAATCTCTATAATGGGAGCTCCAGAATATGATGGAGTTCACATCCCAGCTGCTATCACGGAAGACAAGGTACTGCCAATGAGGATATGGTCTGGATTGATACTAGCCTCTAAATCAGGTAGTCTGTTCCTTAGGTCCATCCCACCATAGTGAATGTATGCCCTTACATAAATCATTAGAGACTTGCAGAGCCAAATTATACCTCTCCAAGACCGCATTGTCCTACAGCGTCCATAAATGATTCATAGACATTATGAAACATCAAACATTCTGAAGGTCACAGTAAGATGAGAAAAGGGAAAGAACACATGCTTTCCTTATTGGAGAGGAAACAGAGAAGTCGTATGTGTGATAGGCTGTGGTTTTCCTTTTACCTTTCCAGATCTTGGAACTTGAATAATAGTCCAAGTTGTTGGTCAAGAAGAGACCTCTACGCCAATGTGTTCTAGCGGCAATATTAAGGATTTTTCCTCGTCTTCTACCTTTGTTACATGTGTTTTGCACGTTGACTTTGCTATTAATTCTGGTTACGTGTTTTCTTTGCTTCCCAGAAAAATAAAATTTCTTCATAAATTACTTTTTCGTTAGTTTAATACTGCTCTGACGTTCTTTTTCAACAGGGTTATTACTGTTTACATTCGCTTACCCCTCCTTTTTAACCCTCGGTGATTTTCGGGGGACAGAAAATTTGTCTGTGGCAAAGGCCAGTGATCAATTAGGGACATTAAAATGTTTTTCTTTTTGCTTGCTACGAATTTTTTTCATGGTATAATACAAGCTTATTTTTGGGGTCCTTTTGAAGATTAATACCTGGCGTGTGCTGAGTTGGAAAAATGACAAGTTAAAACGTTGTGTTGAAATTTGCCGAAAATGTTTGACGGAAGACGTTACTAATAGTTTTGACTACACCACGATCACCAAGATCAGGACTATGATGAATTCAACTGATACTTCTGGATTCTTAGATAGCTAATAAAATCAATCTTGCTTTTTCTTCTTTTCCTCAACTTTCAAATTATTATAAGTCCCATGCTTTTCAATTTTGTGTTTTTTATATAGTTTTAGATAATAAATACCAGGCTCTTTTCATTATTACTTGCCCTTAGAATCTAATATTTCTGTGTACTAGTAAAATCGAACGGAGTGAATGGAAATAAGGATAGTAAAATTACCAGGCAGTCAAGTATAAAGTTAGAAATTACTGAATAGGATGGAAGTGATAAACGGTCTAATGAAATGAAGAAAGTAAAGGAAGTGAAAATGCGAGACAGAATAAAGGTAATTTTGATAAAGTATATCTTAGAAAATTGTCCGATCTGAAATAAGCGTTGGTGTCATTATATAACTGGAACTTGATTTCTGAACATCATCATCATCATAATAATAATAATAATAATAATAATAATAATAATAATAATAATAATAATAAATAATAATAATCCTATTATTATCATCATTAATACTAATAAATAAATAAGACAAATGAATAAATAAATACATATATTCCATACTGATTGAAAATAAAATTATTCTGAGTTTTATATTGTCTTAAATTCTTACGCTAAGTTGGAACTGTTATTTCAAAGGCTGTATAAGCGCAGGCTTTGGAGAGCTATGCTTTGCCTGGACCGGGTGACAAATTGACTGAGATAGCCTGTCTTGCAGAAAAACAGTTTTCATCCTATGTGTAAAACTTCGGAGATAATTTTATTTGGAGAAAGCTATTATTATTATTTTTTGCCGAAAGATTTAAAGACAAATAGAATTCATCTAAATCATGGGTCATCACATCTCGTCACTGATAAATTGAGTGACTTTAAAACACCCAAATTATGGAAAACACAATATGGGGAAATAAGACAAAGTTCAGGATACAAAATATTGGAGACAAGAAGAGGTAGAAAATTATTTAACAGGAACCGGATAAATGAGAATAAATGGTTTGGTGTATGACCAGAAAAAAATGTAAATGAAAAAGAGAAATGCACTGGAAACGAGAGAACTCTCTCATAAATGTAATGAACCATTATATTGAGGAAACGTGTAAATGCATTAAATGAATGAAATAGAGGCTAACTGTCCAGTGTCACTTGTTAGTGCAGTACATGGATTTTTTCTACCTTTTACAAACAACAAAGCAGAACTAACGAGCGTTTGTGCAAGACACTTTTAGACGATATTTGACATGACCAACGAACTAGAGCCATTACATTTTGTTGGTGAGCGGATCTGGATCATCAACGCGTAATGGATTTGGTTCTTTGCCAGTTGCGGCCTATGACAAAACATCTTTGATGTACCAGTGGAACGATCTTAGCACTCGAGAGGACATGAAACGATTCCAAGGAATAATCTAACTATATAGGCTGAAATAAGAAAAAATGCAACAAACGCCTTATATGGTGAGTATATAAATATATCAAGAGAATGTTCAAGTCCCATGCAATACACACTTAAATTTTTAGACTAAAAGGAGGATACCAAAAATGCAAAGAGAAGGTATGCGGAAAGTTTGGCCAAAATTTCCGATTTCTTTATATAAAATCCACGTAGCAAAGAGAGTTAAAAAAAAAATATTCGGAATGAGGGTAAATTTGTCTTCGATGAACATTTGATAACGAAGCAGAAGGCTGTAAGCGAATCTAAATCGAGGTGGCATGTCAGCAGAAGGGTCCTCCCCCCCTCTCTCTCTCTCTCTCTCTCTCTCTCTCTCTCTCTCTCTCTCTCAGGGAAAGACACCCATTTGTGGTGTGGGCGCTCCTGGCTGACCTGAATTCGTTCCTGGGTTCGAGTCTGAATGTCTTTCGTATTTGAAATGAAATTTCTTTATTTTTTCTTATGTGAAAAGCGGCGGTAGTCTGGTGGGGGTGGGGTGGGGGGAGGGTTAGGGTAGGGAATTTAAAGTTTTATTTCTGCACTGTTAAAAATACCAAAAACTGACCATGTTACGGATTGGAATTCATGATCGATATTGTTGAACGGAGTTGTTAAAATGTCAAACATCCAATCAAGGCTAGACTTTAGAGGCGTTAACACGATCAGTCACGTAATCATCCTAGTAAGAGAATAAGCGCGAGAATTTTATATATCACCATTTTCTCCTCTCTCTCTCTCTCTCTCTTTCAGGACAGAAGGTGGATAGTGATGGGCTTTGGTTTCTTTGCAAATATTTTTTTTTTTTTTTTATCAACCTAACCGGAGTTGGTATGATCGCACTGGCATGTAAACATAAATCATAACATCGAAACAAAATATCTCCTGATTTGCCACGATTCCTTATAATCCACTGCATGGAATGACATAAATAACCATTACTCTATTTGCTACCACTAACAGCGCACAAGTAGTTCAAGTGTAAGTAGCAACCATCACTAGTGCAACTTATGACGATCCAAAGAGCAGGAAATGATGTACTTAATTAACAGCCATTCATTTTGAATTATATAAATATCATAAATTAACAAGGAAATACGAAGTCGTGGTTTATAGGAACAGAAAAACGGCTTTGTGATTTGACATGCGGGTGAGTTCATATTTTCCCTCATCCATTTCTCAGATACTATTAATTCTCTTTATATAACTTCCGGTTTTCTTCTTACTAACGTGTTAATTAATAGATAGACTAGTGGGTAATTCACCGTAACTTTATCATTAATAATATACGGTCTTCCACTTACATAACTTTAAAATATTTAAATGAAGTTAAATCAGATTCCATCGCATACTGTTATTATCTTCCACCTCTTCTTGCCTAAATGCCTATATTCTCTTTCTTTTTAAAAGGCGAATCTATCCATTTCGCCTGGATAAGGTCTCACCCTCGTATTTCCCTCATCCATTTCAATTAGTTCATCTCGGTAATTTCATTTGATTGCTGGCATATCTTTCATAGAAACTGAATAAAAATCGATATTGTGAAAGAGATCAATTACGCATGACATTTACAGGTATGACATTTACAGGTATATATATGTATATATATATATATATATATATATATATATATATATATATATATATATATATATATATATATATATATATATATATATTAAATATATAATTATATATATGTGTTCGGGGAAAACAGGTGGCATAAAAATTCTGACATGTTTCACCCAACTGTTCTTCGTAAAATGGAATAAAAACAAAATAGACTATGCTCTGAGTTTTAGGTGAATACCCTTCACGTCATAAAATAATGGACGATATTCAGTAAAATGACAGATAATATTTTTTTTCTAGATTTTTCCCCATTTGTAATATTTAGTTTTTTAAATAAAAGTTTTCTTCAGGATATTAGCTCTCAACATAATTTGTAGGGACTGAAACACACTGATGTAAGGGAATAGATTACATGGAAGACCACAAAAACCGAACTGAAAATTGCGGCGGAATAAAACGGGAGGGTACAACAGAGGACTTGGCAACTTCCCTCATCAGAGAGCTGTTATGAATAATTCAACGCCCATCACCTTGCCCCCTCGAACTAATCAAATTGGAGCTTCTTTTTCCCTTAATTATATTCTCCGTACTTGTAGATGTAGATTTTAATGAACAGTAGCCATTCGGAAACGGAAAAAGAATGAAAGTCGAAGGGAGTCGGAGGCTGTAAAAAGAAAAGAATGTCTAGATGGGACAAAGGCGTTTCCAGCTAATTACCATATTTAACTCGCACAGAATATGTTTTCCAGGTGACTGTGGATGGAGATGAGGAGGGATCCTGTAATTCAGGTCTTCACGGTAGGAGCTAACAGCCTATGATAGTTGGGTGCAGAAGCGAAAAAGACTTTACCCTGTGGAGGCTGCGGAGACGCTTAGGGGAAATGTTTGTCAGAAACAAAAGTCCAATAAAGGGGGGCTATCAGTAAAGTCGAACAGAATACAGCTCGTTAGTTCTATTGATATAGATGTTAAAGTTTACATTAGTGACAGGTCAAGGTTTGAATAACTGATTTTCAATTTTGAATGATAACCCATTTTGGATGTCACCCATGCTCTATGCAAGAATTCTCTTTCGACAAACAGTTATTTTCCGTTTATTTATTTCGACCCATAACGCTTACTTTAGTGTTACATTATTTATATAACCACTTCCATTTATTAAAAAAAAATTGAAGTACAAGAAATATTGATTTAAGTGATTATGGCTGAACTGGTTGAATTTGCATACATTTATTATGTATATTATGTACAGAACCACACATGCTTTAGCGATAAAGTAAATTGTACACAACAGTAATGCAAATAAAAATTAAAGATACCAGTACTTCCTCACTCTTCCGAGTAATACGTGAATGACTACTAAGTTTTTAGATATTACAGAAATAATCTGATGACAATTTCGGTACTATTTTCATTTGCAAAGGCACAACATATACATATTATTTACTATGCAAATGTTAAAGGGACATATTAAAATGATATACACTTTCATATTATACTCATCTATGTAAAATATGTTAATTGTGACAGATAAAATCTCTCATATAGGCTTATTACCTAATTATCGTACACCGTGGCATAACTAATGCCCATAACATAACATGGCTGATTCTGCACTGAAAATTTTTCATCCTAAAACCCAATAAACGAATGACTATTTCATAAGCGCAATTGAATGGGTATTTAGATCATTTCGGATGCTGTAATCATGGTATGTTTGCACATATATTGTCACTTCCCTATCATTAATGAGTTACCACTACGAGAGAAATAGCGGCTTTCGTTGGCACCATGTACACTGGTGTAAATTACCAACACATGGATCCAAGGCAGCAATCCAGGCCTAATGGACAAGTCAACTGGGAATTGACTGAAATAGCTCAGAGCGTTGTATGAAACACTGTGAAGAATAAAGTGTAATTACCTCTCCGACCTACATCACGATTAGAGGAAGGAATAGGTTTGCGGAAAAAATGTTTGCCGTTAATAACCAACATTATCAAGTTAACGTACACTTATTAGCTTACTGATAATTTTCACCACGTACTGCACATTTGTAAAGAAAGCTTAAAACCTCTGTGAAATATACTCCTACTCCCTAAATGGTGTAATGCGGTTATAGTCCAAAGGATAATGTATATTTCATATTAGGTTTCCGTGTATCATAAATTACATTGTTTCTGAATTTTCAGATTTAGTTCGGCAGGTAACAATATATGTTGGAAAGAAAATATATTTTCTAGTATTTTATACTCTACAAAGGGACCATTATATAAAATGGAAACATTTCTCTTGGGCCAGATTTCTTCTCAGCAGTGAAATTTACGGGTAAACTAAATTAGAGACAACCTGCCTTTGTTCTGGTAAGTCTCTCTACATATGCGAGCACACAAAAACACACACTCACACACACACACACACACACACACACACACATATATATATATATATATATATATATATATATATATATATATATATATATATATATATATATATATATATATATATATATACACAGTATATATATATATATATATATATATATATATATATATATATATATATATATATATATATATATATATATATATATATATATATATATATTATATATGTGTGTGTGTGAACGAATTTTATCACATCACCCTGATTCATATACAGGCATTAAGCTACAAATGTTCTTTAATATCCAATTCGCTCCACCTCGGAAATAACATATTTTCATATATGTTACCCGCAGGGGAATTTTTTAGTTGATAATTAGTTCGTCGTCTCGTCAGCTCGAACCACGGAAGACAAGGACTCAGGACTACAGCCACGCGCCTTAAACCACACGAGGTAGAGCGAATTGGATATTAAAGGACATTTGTAGCTTAATACTTATATATATATGTATATATATATATATATAAATATATATATATATATATATATATATTTTCTTTACTTTTAACGTGCTTTTTCCCATTTTTGTATGGGATATAGCATAATATATATATATATATATATATATATATATATATATATATATATATATATATATATATATATATATATATATATATATATTTTCTTTTTACTTCTAATATGTTTGTGTCCCATTTTGCGTATGGGATAAGGGCATTTGTGTGTGTAATACATATATATACTGTATAAATGTGCATATGCATATATATATATATATATATGTGTATATGTGATATATATATATTATTTATAATATATACATATTATATACTGTATAAATGTGTATATAAAGTATATATATATATATATATATATATATATATATATATATATATTATATTATATATATATATATGTATATATTATATGTATATATAATATAGATATATAATATATATATATATATAATATAGACATATAATATATATAATATATATATATATATATATATATATATATATATATATATATATATATATATACATACATATAATTAACCCATGAGTACGTGTTTCACAGAAATAAATTTCTGACTCACAATGGAATGAACCTCGGTCTCCCGAGTGAGAGACCAAGGTGACAGCGACTGACAAACTAAAGTCATAAAAGAAGTTGGACCCTAAGAACCTAAGTGCTCCATTCCAAGGCAGGCTTCTGAAGCCTAAAATATTAGTGAATTATACCCAAATTCCCTACCCATCAGCGAGGGAGTCGGTACAATTTCATTCCAATTACCTCTGAACCGTGAGATATGAAAAATAATGAACACAAGAGCACGTGTTTCACAAAAATTCATTTCTAACTCACAACAGAAACGACCCTCAGTCTCCCAATTGACAGGCCAAAGCGGTAGCGACTGGCCTACCAAGGTCATACGAGAAGTTGGATCCTAAGTACTCCGTACCTGAGGTTTTTCCCAGGCAGGCTTCTAAAGCCTTACATGCCAGCAAATTTTACCTAACTTCCAAGTGCAGATTACTTAGATTGCAATGTTTTTTATGACTTTGGTAGGTCAGTTGCTACTGCCTTGGGCTGTCACTCTTGAGACCGACATTCATTTCCGTTGTGAGTCAGAAATTTATATATATATATATATATATATATATATATATATATATATATATATATATATATATATATACACATATATATATATATATATATATATATATATATATATATGTATATATATATATACTATATATATACATATATATATATATATATATATATATATATATATATATATATATATATATATATATATATATATATATGAATATATGTCTTCGTGCGTTTTATATGACATTTCATTTAGCATGTTTCATGAACAGATAAAAATAAAAAATCCTTATTTATTTATAGATATCCTTTGTAATGAAGACGAGGAATTTTACATCATATACAAATGTCAATCTAGAGCTGAATTCGTTGGTATTGCTTGTTGTAGAGAGAGAGAGAGAGAGAGAGAGAGAGAGGCAATCAAGGAGAGAGAGGAGCAGAAGGGAAGACGACTTGAAAAATGCGATGTTAGGATTTACAGAGGAAGGAAGAGCAGATGAAGGGTACCGTTTGGAAACTGGGACCGATTAATTCAGAGACCGCAGATACCATCACAACGATTTAGTGAATATATCAACTTTGTGAAGAGTACTTAAAAGAGAATTATGGTAAGAATACAATTGAAATGTACTAGGTTGAAAAATGTGGTCGGGAGAGTACAGTCTGTTGGAATTAAGAAAAATATTAAACAACATAAATACTGTGTGAAAATCATATCAAAAGGATATCCAGTATGAGTTTATAACTGGACAGTAACTGGTGTGAGAAAATACGGGGCTAAATAAAAACTGTCTTTTGTGCGATATTCGAGAGAGAGCAGTGAGAAGAAATCGTCATGGCCACCTACAAACAAACGATAAAACGGCAGAGGAAATTGTCTCAAGAATATAAAAACTTCTGCAATCATCTACAGAAGTTCAAAGCTTACAAGGAGCTGACGACAAAGTTAGGTTTCTAGTAAGTTACAAGGCTCCCATCTGAACTTTTGTCCTATAAAAAAAAGTATACAATCTTAATGTCTGCTTTTTACAAAATCATTGAGAAATTAAAATGGCAGACAAAATGAAATGAATTGCTGATAAAAAAAAAAAAAAGACGGAGCGGAAAGTTAGGCATAAAACTGAGGTTAAAATAAACGGAATGGAATTCTATTAATATGCAAAAAAGTGAAGTTAAAAAATAATTGTTAAATGTCAAATAATAATGCTTTTCTATTCAATATACTGTCATATGGCCTTAACTGAATGTTGTATTAAAAAGTTTTTGAACATCATATTCAGTAAATAATCATTTATTACAGAAATCTCCTTGAATATTTTTATTCAGATGTGTTATCAGTATTGTGCACTACCAATTACACTAAAATTACGCACGAGGTCTTAGAGATGTTAAAATGACAAAACTACTCTGACATAACTAATTTAGGTTTTTCTCACAAACAGTTAGAAGGTTTACGTATTTTAGAAACTATATTAAAACGGGTTTGTATGCTAATATTTCTGATTTAATTATGATATTTTCTTATTTTGAAATCAAGTACAGACATTCACATATATATACATATACATACATACATACATACATATATATATATATATATATATATATATATAATATATATATATATTATATATAGTATATATTTATAAAACTATATATATATATATATATATATATATATATATATATATATATATATATATATATTTATAAAACTATATATATATATATATATATATATATATATATATATATATATATATATATATATATATATATATATATATATAACTAGGGGCGGAAGAGGAAAAGTATTTCGTTTTCCTTGTAGCATATACATATACATAAACTGCAATTCTATTCCGATTACCGGAAGGTTTATTGGATCATAGACGGACGAACATTGCTTAATGTTACTTACTTTGCTAGTAACCACATATTTCATAAAGTAGAGTAACCCTAACAATAAAAGCTGTGAATTCTGACTTTGTCAGCATGTCAATGAAATTCAACATTCATTTATATGCATATATATATATATATATATATATATATATATATATATATATATATATATATATATATATATATATATATATATATATATATATATATATGCATTTCATTTTATATATATATATTCATATATCCATTTTATATATGTATATATATATATATATATATATATATATGTGTGTGTGTGTTTGTTTGTATTTATATATATGTACATATAAATAAAAGTTTAATTTCATTTACAGGCTGAAAATGTCACAATTCACTGCTTTTGTTGTTACGGTTACTCTACCTTATGAAATTTGTGTTTACTAGTAAAATAGGTAACACTAGGCAACGTTCGTCCGTCTATGATCCAATAAACCTTTCGATAATCGCAACAGAAATGCAGACTGTATGTGTATGTATATATATATATTTACATACATATATATATATATATATATATATATATATATATATATATATATATATATATATATATATATATATATGTATATTATACACAAACATTATATATATATATATATATATATATATATATATATATATATATATATATATATATATATATATTAATTTATATTTATAATATATTAATTTCAATTTTAATTTTAGTTCTTGGTAGTTCTTATGTGTTTAATTTTGTTTTATTTTAGTTAGTTTTTTTTCTTTCATTGTATTTATTTGTTACTCTTAGACGCCTGATGATGGGGTATGTTAGAGCCTCGAAACTGGTCGCAATAAAGAATGTTTCCTCAAGTACTGGTCTACCTATTCCTTATATCATATATATATATATATATATATATATATATATATATATATATATATATATATATATATATATATATATGTATATGTATATATACACTGCATATGCGCTAAGGAAAACGCAATACTTTTCCTCTTTTCGCCGTTAGTTTTCTCAAATACCTTCAGAAGGGCTTACATACAGTGGTAGAAATTTGCAGTATATATGAGAATAAACATATAGACGGTTGGAAAACATACTCAGACTTGGTAAGAAGAAAAAGGAGAGAGGACCGGTAAACTCGTTGGAGCCCGAGATCAATGCTACATTACAAATCTTGTTAACTACTTGCGTAGCCTCATGTCTTTCCTCTTCCTGAAAAACCTATATATTATACATATTTCTTTTTGATTCAAATATACTGTACTGATTTTATACAATCATTGACTTATAACTATATTCTTTCTTATAACAGATTTCTCTTACAAAACTGCATTCTATACAGTTCTTTCAGAATATTACTGAAATAAACTTCTTTTTTTTTACCACTGTCAAATTGACAGGATGTTCGTTCTCACCACCATGAACAAAAATCGCACTGCTCTCCTCTTCGTGGCAGATACATCTTTTTTTTTTTTTATGCTGCTCTATTCTCTTTTCCAGCGCTTTCACAGTCTGAATGATATAAAAATTGTTGCATGACTTGCATGGGATTTGGTATACTCCTTCTTTGTGCAGTCGAGCGTGTTTTTGTTATAAATGCTTTTTTTCATTGTTTTACTGTTATCAAGTGCCAAATTAACTCCAAAGTTCGTAATCAGATGGGGAAAATCTTAGTAATCATTACTATATGTTAGTACAAGCAGGTTTTGCGTGTTGCAAGATTCTCTGATGTCATCATAAAAGACGCCTTTTTC
>NC_089754.1:10695302-10710302 GCF_040412425.1 Macrobrachium rosenbergii
TTTCCAGAAGTTAACTTGAGTGTCTGAAATGACATGAAGGCACACAGAGAAATCCTAAAGCTTTGTGTCACTAATGTTGGGATGAAAATGTGCCGGGATATATTTCTCCTTACGCAATTTTACCTTTAATATAAGGACAAATGTTCAAGATGAATATATACGGAATAATAAAAACCTCGACAAAATAAAATTAGGTTTTGTATATGACGGCGCTGGCTGGGAGGTGAACGTAAT
This sequence comes from Macrobrachium rosenbergii, assembly GCF_040412425.1. Taxonomy (NCBI): domain Eukaryota; kingdom Metazoa; phylum Arthropoda; class Malacostraca; order Decapoda; family Palaemonidae; genus Macrobrachium; species Macrobrachium rosenbergii. The sequence continues at coordinate 10,695,537 of NC_089754.1, forward strand.
AAGTGAAACTCCCCTAAAATGGAAATAGAAGCATAAACTACTTTCATGGTCAATAATCCTCATAGAAAATGTGAAATGCCTTTCCTTGTTATTGGCCTCTCCAATCTCACAATTAATCTTCATTTATGAGTCAGGGTTTTCATTTCTTACGACAGTTCCATTAACAGCTAAATTCCTGTTGTTTCTTCATTTTACTTGGTTTTATCTTCAAAGTGGTTAGTTGTATTTGCTAGCGTGGTTGGATTCCTCAGCATTTTTTTTTTTTTAAGAAAAATTAATATATAGCCAAACGGTAAATGTATAAGTATTCCTGCAGCTACTGAGGGTGTGTGTGTGTGTGTGTCTCATATGTATATATATTATATATATAAATAAATATATATATAAATATAAAATATATAATATAAATAAATATATATATTATATATATAAATATATATATAAATATATATATATATATATATATATATATAAATATATATATATATATATATATAAATATATGCGTGTGTATATATATGTATACTGGAATATTTTGAAATATTAACCCCCACACATGCACTCAAGTTCAGATTCAATGTCCCTTTGCCAATAATAAGTACACATACCGTGACGTGCATTGTAACCGGTAACTTTTAAGGATGGTGCCAGAGTGACATGAGAATCATCCACTCTGTCATCTAACGGAAAAGTCAAGTTTCACTTTTGTACCACTACAATACAGCATTCGTTGAAATCCCGTCAGGGTATTGACACTTGTCTTGCTTAATTCCTTTCGGGTGTGGGTTATTCCTAAGGCATAGCGAATGCGATATTGATCGGTTATTCGTAGCTTAATATTTCAATTCGTAGCATAATAGTTCAAAGTATAAATCTCGTTAAGTTTAAAATTAGTGATATACATATATATATACTGTATATATATATATATTTATATTGTATTTATATATATATATATATACATATTTATATTGTGTGTGTGTGTGTGTAATTTGAATAATTTCTAGTCTATAGTTTAAGTGAGTATATACTGTATACAATAAGTCTTTATGACTGGGGTTTTAATAAGTCACTTCTATTCTCCTCCACAAATGATCTGTAGCGTTGTAAAAGCCATTACTTCTTCCCCACATATGGCCTCTATGGCTCATTTTTCCATGCTCTGGAAATGAATAGTTATTCCTTATGCACTATCCCTTTACTTGACTACGCTGTCATCATTTACTACAATATTATTTTTTCGAGAAGTTGACCCGATTACTGATTGATAACATTCTCAGCATTTAGAAAAGTTGGCCGGAAAGATTTGTTCTTTAACTGGCGAGTGATAAATGAAACAAAAGTAGTTAACGAAGTCTGAGAGGTGTGTGGAAAGAAACGAAAGGAAACGGAAGGAAGGTAAAAGTGCAGTAAACACCACGGGGAAGATTGTCGGTTGGATGGCGGCTGATTGGTAGATGGACACTACAAAGATCTCTCTCTACAGCCGACATTGCCGAATTCAAGGCCTGTTGTCCGCAGCAAGTACCAGCCCGCATTCATTTCAACACTCCCCACCCACACCACCCAAGCTACACACACACACACGCGCGCGCGCGCACATATTGTTTTTGTGGCAGAATAAAATTTGTCTCAAGATTAGTTGGCACGCCTGTCTGCCGTTCCTTTCTATCCTTCCAAAGGAGGCAGTGCGCATCATAATGGCCACCACTGTTACGCTATGATTAGCTAAGTATTTTAATCACCTCGCCTCCTGTGATATACATTTGAATCAAATCATACCATGTCTCTTGCGAAGTTTCCTGATTTATCTAATTACAGCGAATCGTTGGAAAAGAACACCTATTCAATTTTAATTAAATTATTATTATTATTATTATTATTTTGTAGGTCAAGAACGATTCTTTCATTTAGTTTACATCTCCTCGTGTACTCTTGTAACCACGCTGAAGACATTAATGACAAAAAAAATCTTTGAACTGAAAACATCCCATTGAAAGTAAATGTCTGATTGACTAACAAAGACCAAATGGGTAAAATATGTAAACTAGTAAGGTAATTGCATGAGTGGAACAAAAATTCTTCAAAAGAACCCCAAATTAAAGCCAGCAGCCATATTATCATTAATTGACCTCACAGAACCAGACCCCATTTGTTTACTTTTTGGGCCCATATCATCAACAATCCTCTTTTTTGTTTATAACTAAGTGTGCTCATTAACTCTTTGTCTCTGGTGGCCATTAGGAGGAAGTTAATGGGAACTGCTGACACAAACAGGTTAATGGCACTGCAAAAAAGAAGCGAAGGGAATGAAAAAATAGTGACGGTTTATGGAGTGGAAAATGTGTCTACTGTCATGGATTGTAAAGGATTCATTGAAGGGATGAGCTACTGGGGTGCCAGAAATAGCATCAAAACGGTCTATTTGTATTCCGTCTATTCTCTCTAAAGAAAGGAAGTTCGAGTTTCCGGATGTCTTACGAGTTTGCTATAATTTCGACCAATACATATCCAACATTATCTTTTAAAAATTTGTTATCCGGCTTCTTCCCAAATACTGCTGTTCATCATACATGAAAAATTACAGTAGTAACGATGAAAAATTACAGTAGTAATGTTATCATACGTTTTTTTTAGCGAAGGCAATCAAGCGCGATTTTATAGTAAGACTCAATACAGTGATCGAACTGCAGACGATTTAATAAACCCAATGCATGACAGCATACCCACTAATGTACGAAATTTATATAACTAGGTAAATATATATATATATATATATATATATATATATATATATATATATATATATATATATATATATATATATATATAAGGAACCACAATAATACTCTTGTTTATAAAGACAAACTGTATGAATAATTTTTTTACAGAGCTTAAAGCTTTCCTCCATCCATCTGTGGACTTGATCATTAGAAAAACTTTTACAAATACATGTCGACTTTATAAACAAGAGTATTACTGTGGAAACTTCTCTCGAGAACTGGGAAGCACAATGCGGTGTATTTATATTTCATATATATACTGTATATATATACTGTATATGTGTGTGTGCCAGCATAACTCTGAAACGCATTGAGCAATTTCATCCAAACTTGGAATACATATGACTTACAATCTCAAAAAGAATACTGTGGAGGTAAGAAATCACTAGCACCAAAGGGCACAGAGGGGGGTTTGGGGTGGGAAGGGCTTCCCGTTTTCCCTGAAACGGGGCTGGTTCTGTCCCTAGACTTAGTAACTAAATAAACTTTACGAATTTATCATACCTAATTTCGGTATACAATACTGTGCCGGTAAGATATCTATGGCACCAAAGGGGGTGGGGGTTGGGAAGGGGGTGACAGAGACAGAATGATGGGGAAAGGAAGTGAGAGAGAGAGTAGAAAGGGGTGTTAGGGAGAAGAGAGAGAGAGAGAGAGAGAGAGAGAGAGAGAGAGAGAGAGAGAGAGAGAGAGAGATTTATCGGTTGTCATTCAGAGCTATCCCGGGCAGTGCCTGGTTGGTCAGCTAGTGCATGTGTATATGTGTGTATATATATATATATATATATATATATATATATATATATATATATATATATATATATATATATATATATATATATATGTATATAATATATATATATATATATATATATATATATATATATATATATATATATATATATATATATATATATATATATATGTATATATATATATACACATGTAATTCTAATAGCCACAATGCCCTCTACATACATACACACATGTATGTATATATATAACATGTGTATATATATACAGTATATACTGCATATATATATACATATATATACACATACATATATGAATGTATATACGTATATAATTATATATATATAATTATACACTGTATACGAGTTTATGTAAATATTTTGAGAAATGAAGGAAAAAGTCATTCTTAGCAGAAAATGTTCTATAAACGTGCATTTTAAGATAACCGTTACCATTAAACGGTCAAGTAAGCTGGCGCGTTCGGGATGTCAGAGTGAGTAGTCTGGGATATGGGGGGAAGGGTTAATGAAGAGCGTTAGGCAACTCAATTGCTAGCCTTTTAATTATGATTTTCTCTTGCAGGTTATTGAAAAATTTTACATTAGTCTCTTCAATTAGTAAATCACCCGTGAACAGACCATGTAATTAATTTCAATGCTGATTAGCTTTACGTATCAAGAAAGTGTGTAAATGTTGCTTGGCAACATTCATTTGTGATCGTTGAATTCTAGCGCAGACTCTCTTGCCGCCTCGCCGCGGAATTGACGAATCGCGAATTGGCTTACACCTATGCTGAATGAGTGATAGTGAATCATGATACTAAGGGAATGTAGGTAGGGAGGATACTGCACTTTGAACAATGTCAACTTTTTGCCTCTTTCGAGTACTGTATGCATAGTCTACCTCTGACAGGAAAGAATGAAGAAAGTGAATTTTCCATAATGTTCCCATTCTTTTTAATCTGACAGATGAAAGCGGTTTCATAGGTGCGTTTTTTCCTTTGACTGGTGTGTGATGAATACTTTTGATGGAGAAGGAGAGATTTTTTATATGTTTTAAATCTTTGATCGGTGTTTAATGAATAGGCCTATCTTTGATGGAAGGGAGATTCCATGAGGCTTTCCAGTGAATACCACTGATGGAGAGGGAAGTTTCAATGATGCAAGCATTTTTTCCCCTTTCTTCCGTATGTGAAAAATACATCTGATTTGGAGGTATTATTCACATCGACTCAATCACCGATTTCATTTTTGTATAACAGTGGAGATCACAACCGTGTAATCTAGAAATGGAACGTTGCAACACCCATAAATAAACATCTTTAGAAGTGGAACTGTTGCAACACCCATAAATAAACATCTTATCTGCATATTCTACATTACTGGAACGGTAAGGCATTGTCTCCAGTTTCTTGCTATCACAATGAATCCCGAATTTGACACTTGTAACCCGGACACGCTCATTTATCTTGGCGGAAAAGCGAGGCTGTTTAGAGTAACATGGGAACTGATTAACTCCATCCCCCTCCCCCCAGTATCCCGGACTACTCACTCCCAACATACCAAACGCCATCTTACTTGCCAGTTTAATGATAGATATTTCAAAAATTCACCCCACCGACAAACGAAGCCTTAAAATGCCTATGTTTATAGACCATTTTCTGCTCAGAATGACTTTTTCTTTCATTCCCAAAATATTTGCATAAACTCTTGTTACACCCTGTATGTATGTATATTTTTATATATATATATATATATATATATATATATATATATATATATATATATATATATATATATATATACATATATATATATATATATATGTATGTGTGTGTGTGTGTCAGCAACTTACTACGCGTTTCGTCGTTTAAACAATTACCAGATATCCCATCTGAAAAATACTAATATACTTATAAACCGCTGCATATATTCACTATATATTCTCTACTTCTGTGCCAAGCAACATTTAATACGCTAAAAATGCCTTGGGCCAAATTACCTGAATCTCCAGGGCTAAACCGGTATCTTGTGCCTAAGGGAAAAGAATGATTTTCGGGATTGTATAGACTAATAAGTTGTTCGTAGAGTATTCATACAAAGGACATAAATCAACATAAATTTGAATCTCTTCAATTCATTTTAGTTACGGTTTTAACTATTCATTTTCTTTCCCAATGGCAACCTAAAGCATTCGTAGCCTGAACGAATGAACGAACGGAACAACGTGGTCGCCTCCAAGGCTGAAATTATAAAAAGGTAGTGTAAATGACTCTGGGACTGACAGTAAGAACTCTAATACACGAAAAATGCACTGAAACTTTTTAATTATAATTTATTTCGAGTTTCCCCAGACTCAATATTGTTGTTTCTGATGTTCCTTTTAGTTTTCTGTAAAAGAAATCCAATGTGCCGGCTGTTTGTCCGTCCGCACTTTTTTCTGTCCGCTCTCAGATCTTAAAAGTTACTGAGGCTAGAAGGCTGCAAATTGCTATGTTGATCATCCACCCTCCAATCATCGAACATACCAAATTGCAGCCCTCTAACCTCAGTAGTTTTTATTTCATTTAAGGTTAAAAGTTAGCCATAATCGTGCTTCTGGCAACAATATAGGACAGGCCACCACCGGGCCGTTAAAGTTTCATGTGCCGCGACTCATACAGCATTATACCGAGACTACCGAAAGATAAATCTATTTTCGGTGGCCTTGATTATACGCTGTAGCGGCTGTACAAAACTCGATTGCCCCAAAGAAACTTCGGCGCATTATTTACTTTTTTTTTTTTTTTTTAAATCTATAATACCTAAAAGATTTTACAGAGAGAAGCAGAAATACCAGCTGCCGTCCGGTAAAGGTTCCAGTTTTGAAGTTTTTCGATACTTTAATTTCATTCTGATTAAGGCAATGCAGAAACCCAGCTTACCGCAAGAAAGAAGTTCTTCATGAAGGGATTCTTGGCAATTTTCATGAATTTAAGCTTTCCAGGTAATTAGAAGTCGCGAGTATTAAAGATGATGGAACTAAAGAGGAAAATCTACGATATTCAAACGACCGCTGCCTCCGCTGAAATCTTCTTAAAAACTTCTCAAATGGCCTTCATTAATTAAGCACATATTCTCTACTGATAAGAGCGCCATCATTTCTTTTTCCAATTTCATATAAACAGCTCATTACGAATATTATTGATGTGAGTATTCTATGTATATTCCCCTTATGCGAACAATTTTTTATGTCCTTTGTTAATATTTACCTTACCGGATTGGAAAAGTACTTACAAATAACGTTGTTATTTTCAGTTTTCAAGAAGAGCGATCTTAATTGTTGCTGGTGTAAACAGTTTTGTGGAAGATGATAATAATAAATGAATAAATAAATGCCTAAAATTCAAAGGTAAAATGTGAAGACAGAAGTGTCACTGAGATTATTTCTGAAGCGGAAATCAGAATTCCAGTAAGTGTACGAAAAAAGCCCAACATCTCCGTAAACTCAAATTTGTGGACAATTACGTTGATGGAAAGCAATCTGCAGGAAACAAATAAAGCATTAATCAACGTCATTTCAAAATGCAAATGAATCCTTCCCAAGTGAACATTTGTCGCCGGGCTCCCGCTCGCCATAATCTATCTTGACGCTTAAAAAATAATAAAAATGGCCGACAGCATTTAGGGCATCACGAGCACCAACATCACACCCATTATAACATTTGCAGTTGTGGGACTTATTTTATTTCTCTTTTTTTTTTTATTGGGGGAGGGGGGAGTTGAGGGTGAGCGGCGTCCTAGTTTTTACATCACACCATACAATCGAATGGGATATAGAATTTGGACCAAAAGACCAAGTAATGGGACCTATGAGGTCATTCAGCGCTGAAATGGAAACCGACAATAAAAAGGTTTGAAAGGTTTTAACAGCAGGAAACCGTCGCAGTTGCGATATGAAACAATTGTTAGGAGAGAGTGGAAAGTAAGATTAAAGAGAATATGAATGGAGGTACAGTAAAAGGAATGAAAGCGGTTGCTGCTAGGGGCCGAGAGGACGCTGCAAAGAACCTCAAGTAATGAACGAGGAATTTATTAGTGGGGGGCGGGGGGCGGTTTGAGCAGAAGGTGGGCGGCGGCCTAGCGTTTTTCATCACAGCATACAAGGATTGAGTACAAGTTTAACGCCACTACCTTGTAAAACAAGAAGCTTCAAGTTTGGGCGCGCATGTGTGCAAAGCCTTTCCCACCAAGAAGAGACAAACAGATACAGACCTCCTCCCATTTCCTCGTTTCGGAGGACGTCCCAGAGTCCCTCAGATTCATGATCTTCAGCTCGACGTCCTTCCGGGATCCATCCGGCAAAAACTCCACGAGTCCTCTCTTGTTGTTATCCAGATTCTCGTAGACCTTGTCGTAGGGAATGCTCACGTTCTTAAGATATCTGGAATAAGAGAGATAAAAAAATTGAATAATCAACAGAAATATTAGCAGCAGGCGAAGGGCGAATGCATAATACCAATGGAAGATCTGCAAAGGGACAAGGACAAAATCTGCATAAGTTACAGGAGGGATAGATGGCCATGAAAATGACAATCACTTAGTAGAAAAGGCAAAAGGGATCGATTAATATCAGGATGAGACCAGTCAATCAAATCTGCAATGGAAAAGAAAAAGGCAAGGGGAGCGGTGTCGTGTCATATCGACGGAGAGGGAAAAAACATTCACAAGGTAAAGTAGGTTGACAAAACAGGCAGCAGTAACAGAAAACGTGTGAAAAAGGCGGACCAATCAAAACAGCAAAATAAACGATAGCACCGAAAGGCAGGAAAAGGGATGTTGAATTACAGCTATATGAACAGAAAACAGGAAAATGGGATGAGTCAACCAACAGCGAAATAGGCAATATAGAGGTAAAATATATCATGAATAATGACAAACTCAAAGTAAACGAGTAAAAGGGAATGATTAAAAACTATAGTAAAAGTAGGCAGAAATGTCCAAAAAATAACAAGGGCAAAACAAGCCGCAACACCAGAGAGGGAAACCTCGTATAAGAGGCCGAGAGAGCGCACCAGCGACAGCAAAGGTGGCGTCGTCCGGCCCGAGTCACGAAAGGCAGAGAAGGAAATCTGATCACTGGAGCTCTTAGGGCGATAAGGAAATTCGTTTAGAAGTGTTTGGTGGGAAGCCACGAAATAAGACGAAGGCATAAGTATTTTTGGGTTCAGGTGCGAAACAGGGAAGGAACAAGGATTTGAGATGGTAAGGGGCGGAAGAACACTATCTGCAAACAAGATGAATTTTGGGAGAATTGTAAAAAAGGATGAAAGTGTGTACCTTAAAAGATAAGAACATCACTCATATTAAACAGTAAATCCAGTCTACTGTATGAAAATATATGACTATGTAGAAACGGATTAGGGTGAAAAACGTGATTTAATTGAACTATTAAACTTTAAATAGAAACTAAGGATGCGTGAAGTGAGCCCTAGAGCATAGGCGGCTACAACATGCAACTGGGAATTTATGACGTCACAATATGAGCTCACAAAGTGTTGAAGTGCGTAAACAACGTTATTGTGTTCTTGATGATTGTGCTAAAAAGAGAAATTAGATGTGAATTTCATGGCAGCTGGGCGTCAAACTCCCTGCATATTACCACATTGCAAAAGTCACAAAAAAGCACGTGTTTTCATAATTTCATCATTCGATGTTCCCTGCGAATCAAGACTGTAATTACCATTTCTCTCTCTCTCTTGAGAGAGAGAGAGAGAACCACTAGCAGCGCTCATAAATAATTTTGTAGCAAGTAAAAAAGCAACAAAAACCCATTAAGAATTGTAGTAAACACCTGATTGAAATCTTTGTGTGATTTCGTTTCGGTTTCCCAGGGTACGTGTGTGTATGTGAATTTGTGCACATCGTTAGTTGTACATACTGTATTCTTTGGTAGCAGTTACAGATGAATGTTATATCAAGAAAATGGTATATACTGAGTTTTGCAGTCAGCAATTACAGTTCATAACTATTTGTACGCGCAGCTAAACATTAAAAAGATTTGAAAGGGTACGTAGACTTAGCTTAGTACTGAACAGGTTTTCATAATTAACTTATGAAAAAAAAAAAAAGTCCTCTTCATAAAGACTAGAAGAAATTTAGAATGGTAATCTAAAGGAAACTTAAACGTTTTTAGGATACACTAAATTTAAAATAACACCGATTTCATTTTTGTCTTTGGAACCTAACTATGCCAGTGAGAAAGGAATGGATCCAGACGTAATTTGTGACATTTCATCAAAACTCAATTTTTTTTTTTTTTTACCTTAAGCCGGGTGAATTATCTTTTTTCATTATTCACATGCTGACAGATAAGCTAGCATCCCTTTTTTTTTAGCGGAGACGTACAACTATATACAAAAACGCAAATAAAAAAAATATTGACATGAGACTGCGTTTGCATGATTCATTTATATTTGTTAAGGTAGATCATCCATAAAAATATAGACGAACTTCGATGCATTACTCCTTAGGAATTACGTGTGATATATACATTTTATAGAAAGTATAACCAACCTCCCTGTGTTTTTCAGTTCATTATACATAATGCATTTCCCGTGGAGCAGAAATTTTCCCTAACATCAGCAGGGGACACTAGTGCAAAGGTAAGTCACACACGGAATGCCCACAGTACACCGATTCGTTGTCGAGATTTGATCCTCTTTTGAAACATGCTTCATCGTACTCCGATGCTGCATGTTCCTGGTTCCTAAGTGGCTTTTTCCAACATTTACCTTTTAAAGGTCGCCACTATTTTTACTCGTTTTTTGTCGAGTAGTAACATAAGATTTGTAAAACAGGCAGGTAGAATATTTATATTTTCAGTAACATTCATCATCCAATACTACTTATTGTATCACGTTGTAGTTTGCCTATAAAACACATTACAACTTTTAATCTATGCACTTTCCAAACAGAAAACTAATTTAACTCTTAGCAGTTATGAAGGAATCACTATCGTTAAGGTTTTGGATGTTATTAATTCAGGTAATCAAGATGAATCTAATCCACTTTTCTATCTTAAAAATCCCTGTTTTCTCAACGAAAATACAGAATGTATTTGTTATCAATAAACCATATCACTCTATTCCTTCGGATTGTTTTATTTACATTGTTAGCTCTTATCTCAGTGTATATATAATACGCCCGAAATATGTAGAATACTTTTTCATATTAGCATTATTGTTTCAACTGTATGTACAAGAATTCGAATTACATCCAGGAGTTTTAAAACTAACCTAGCTAACATCACACTGCTGCTCCAATACGCGAGCCGAGAGGAGACTGCGTCTTACACGTCGTTCGGTTATACTCTCAAAACAATACGTTTCCTTTGAACCCTGTGGGAATATTCCCTGCAAGTAAATACCATTTTCTGTTCCAATTCCCTCTACAGAGTGAATTTCTGAAGGATAAAAATTTCAATCAAAAGGTAGAAAACATGTTTCTTCTCATCGATTGTCACCTCTGTCATGTATTCTGAACATTGCCACGGACTGCTTACATAGTTATCGATATCACATGAATGAAAATGACGTGACCAAAAAGACAGTCAAAACTTATTCAATACATTTCTCATTCGTTTTCTTTACCTAAGAATCAAAATATGTTAAATTTAAGAATATTTTTTGACTTCTTGTATTTAAACTCTTTTCAGTTCTAGAGAGCATGTGCACTCTCTTAGTGAAATGATAAGTCCACGAACCATATATACAGTATATATATATATATATATATATATATATATATATATATATATATATATATATATATATATATATATATATATATATATATATATATATATAATATATACATATATATTTATATATATATATACATATCTATATATCTATATTATATATAGTATATATATATATATATTGTATACATATATATGTATATATATTTTATAACTTACATATATGTATATATTTATATATGTATATAGATATATGCATATATATGTGTATGTATACAGTATATACATAAATATATACAATAAATATATACATATAAAAATATATGTAAATATATATATATATATATATATATATATATATATATATATATATATACATACATATATATATATATATATATATACACTGTATTTATATATATATATGTATATATATATATATATATATACTATATGTATATACAATATGCTTTATCAAATATAATTCACTTTTTAGCAGGCTGTTCCCAAGGTAAAGTGAACTGTCATTAAAGATTTTATATATATATATATATATATATATATATATATATATATATATATATATATATATATATATATATATATATTATATATATACATATATATATATATATATATATTGTATACATATATATGTGTATATATTTATAACTTACATATATGTATAAATTTATATATGTATATAGATATATGCATATATATGTGTATGTATACAGTATATACATATATATACAATAAATATATACATATATAAATATATATGTATATAAATATATACATATATATATAAATATATATATATATATATATATATATATATATACACATATATAGGTATATATACACTGTATTTATATATATTATGTATATATATATATATTATATATATACTATATGTATATACAATATGCTTTTATCAAATATAATTCACTTTTTAGCAAGCTGTTCCCAAGATAAAGTGAACTGTCATTAAAAATTTTATATATATATAAAATATATATATATATATATTTATTATATTATATATATATATATATATATATATAACCCATATTAACTATTTGTATATATATATATATATATAATATATATATATATATATAATATATATATATATATATATACCGATATATATATATCTCATGATCATTTCATGTTTGTCCTCCCTAAGGTAACAGTAGAGGATTTTACAGGGCACAGCAATCCACCCCCTACAAACTGGTCTGTCCGCCCTGGGTGGGGGCTGGGTAGGTAAGGCATAATGAGGGTAGTGGGGGAGAGCAGCTCTGGGTTGGCGCGTGCCCCGTGCACCGACAAGGTTGTATGTATGTACATGTACATGTACATGTATAAATAAATATATAGTGAATATATATATATATATATATATATATATATATATATATATATATATATATATATATATATATATATATATATATGTATATACTGTATGTATATAATTCACTTTTTACCTTGGGATAAGCCCAAAAGGAATTATGTGAAATGACATACATACATATAATATATAAATAAATATATACTATATATATATGTATATATATATATTATATATATATTTATATACATATATATATTATATGTATATACAGTATGTATTTATGTATGTCAGTTCACTTTACCTTGGGATTAGCCTAAATACAAAGTGAATTATATGTACATATATATATATATATATATATATATATATATATATATATATATATATATATATATATATAAATATATATACACTGGCTATATATACTATATATTTTATATATATAATATATATGGGATTCATTTTTTTATATCGTGCCTACCTAGTGTTCTATAAACTATTTATATATATATATATATATATACATGTGTGTGTGTGTGTGTGTGTGTGTGTGTGTGTATGGATAATATATATGCATATATTTAATTTAAAAAAAAAACAGCTCACAGTATACTGGCTATATCATCAGCAAGATCGTATAAATATACACGTAAGTAAATGCGAAAAGAGTATTGACGGGGATTCACATTTTTTCCTATATCGTGCCTACCCTAGTGTTTTAGAGTATTGACGGGGATCCTCTCTCCCCTCTCTCTCTCTCCTCTCTCTCTCTCTTCTCTCTCTCTCTTTGGTCTCTCTCTATCTCTCTCGCTCTCTCTTTTCGGACAGGGCAGGATTTATTTCATATATGTAAATTAACCCACGTGTAGAAAGTTCTCTCTCTCTCTCTCTCTCTCTCTCTCTGTCTTTTCGGACAGAGCAGGAATTATTCCATATATGTAAATTAACCCACGTGTAGAGAGAGAGAGAGAGAGAGAGAGAGAGAGAGAGAGAGAGAGAGAGAGAGAGAGAGAGAGATAGTTCATAAACACATGATTCCATCCTACATTTCCCCAAGCCAGACAAATTAAAGTTAGATTGCTCGTGACACCTATATTTCCCCAACCAGGGGACGAAAAACTAGGTCTCTGGCAGAGGACATGCGCTCGAAATCGCTGAAATGTCTGTGGTGGTCTTTGAATATTTTCGCCTCGAGTAATAGGCAATGGAAGCATTTTAGCTGGCCTCCATAGAAAAGCTCACGCTAGAGATGGGCTATATATACACATTTTTCTCAGGTTGAATTTTCGGGAATAATGGCCTTTAGGTGGTTGCCTGTCCCTATGGACGAGTCCAGAGCTCGCTATGCCCTTTCAAACGAGAAATTCAGTATTCAGCTTATTCAGCCTCTGTTGAAAAAGGATTTTCCTTAGTAAGTGATGATTCTGTGAATAGCCACTATAAAATATCTGATGGTGCAATATATACTCGTTAAATTTTCTCCTGGTATCGTGTGTTATATTTTAAAATATTTAGTTCAAGTTATCGAATTCTGTTACCAAAGTTTATTTTTCTATTTTTATGGTCGATATAGGGGAATTATTATTACAAGTCGATACTGCAAAACATTTATTTATACGATAAATAACTCCATATGATCCTGCGTGCTCTAGCAATGAAAAAGATTTGCTGGATTGCACCTTGCAACAGTGAATTCAAAGCAAAGAGCCCAACTGGAACGCTGAATCCTAGGCAGATATGAAAAATGAAACAGCACACCTAAGAGCAGAGAAGCACAATGGAACAATGAACCCAAAGGAGAGAAAGTTTGAATAATGTATCCAGTGCTGAAAGGCAGAATGGAGCATTGAACCCCAAGCAGAGAAGCAAACTGGAACAACGAACCCAAAGGTGAGAGGTAGAATGAAACTACAAATCAAAGAGGACGTAGGGTAGAATGGAATAATAACCAAATGGAGAGAGGATGAGCAAATGGATGAACTCAAAGAGAGAGACAGGGTGGAACAATACATCCCAAGTAGAGGAAGAATGGAACGAACCTGGAGTAGGGGAAGAATGGAATTATGAACCGAAGGTTTAATTTCAACCGACAATATCCAGGCCCACAATGTTTGATGGAAGCAAAGT
>NC_089754.1:10715302-10725302 GCF_040412425.1 Macrobrachium rosenbergii
CACACAAAAGAAAGATGCTGGAATCTGCTATCATCAATCAAACCAACAATATGAACTTGTCAGGAGGGCATTGGAAATCGGACGACATCGACGCTTTAATCCTCAGACCACTCCTGAAGAAGATGCCCCAGGAAACACGACCTCCAGAATCGTCGCCAAACGGGAGTTATATGAGGCCAAAAACCACTAGGGAATTGGTTATTCTCCTCCTTCTTAGGAAACGGTCACCTGCATACCATCGGAGACTTAATGCCACACCTATATATGCTTTGTATATATACCTTTGTAACATTTCATCTGTCCATATTCTACCAGTGAACAGGGGCACAGAAGCAAGAGCCCAAAATATAGACATTCATATATATATATATATATATATATATATATATATATATATATATATATATATATATATATATATATATATATATATATATATATATATATATATATATATATATATATATATATATATATAATATATATATGTATATATATATATATATATATATATATATATATATATATATATATATATATATATATATATATATATATATATATATATATATATATATATATATATAAGTACACAAAATACAGCCCACCTCGCATTACCCGTGAGTTCCGAGCTCCATCCTGGGCAGCTGTAAGCAATCAGATTCATTCTCTAATAAACCGATTGTTTCTGCTGTTCCAAGTATTGGAAAATTACAACTTTTAAGAGTAAAAGACTTGTAGGTGTGTGTTTGTATATAAGTATTTATATACACACACACACACACACACACACATATATATATATATATATATATATATATATATATATATATATATATATATATATATATATATATATATATATATATATATATATATATATATATATATATATATATATATACTAGGCTATTGCCTAAACATTTCCATTTTGTGTAAAACCATGAAAATAAGTGAATGCTTTCACATTTCGCTTTAAGATTTGGCACCTTCAGATACAGATATTGCATGCAGGGTAATTCTTTACAAAAGGTCCGCATCAATATTTGGTGTTTGACCTTACTAAAATAATACAAAACCCCTTAATATGTACAGTAACTTAACACAACCACCTAACCTAACCTAGGGCGCTGTGCCCCTACCTAGCCTAGCCGGGGGCTTTGCCCCCCTGCGACCCCCTCATGGGCACAACCCAACACATCAAACAAACACCAAATACTGATGCGGACCTTTTGTAAAGAATTACGGCATGCAGTTCTATGCAATCGAACATGAAAATTGCACTTAATATGACCACCTTCCTACTTAGCTAACATTGGGTGGTAGCCTAAGGTTCATGACAGCCTACCTAAACTCTGTTCCATTTCATGTACAACCATGAAAATAACTACTGAAACTGCATATACAGATGCTGCATGCACTACTGAAATTTCATACACACATGTTGCATGCAAATCTATGCAAATGGCCTAAGAGTATGGCTGCATTTGAGCTTACCCTAAGTTATGGTGCTGGCCTAAGATCCTAGATTCTTACCTGAACCCTTCCATTTCGTGTAATCCATGAAAATAACTAAATGTCTTCACATTGTACTTTAAGATTTGGCGCCTTCAGATTCAGATGTTTCAAACAATTCTATGCTACAGAACATGAACATTGCATTTAATATGACCACCTTCCTACCTACCTAACCTAGGGTAGTAGCCTAAGGTTCATGACAGCTTACCTAAACTCTCTTCCATTTCGTGTAAAACCATGAAAATACCTACTGAAATTTCATATATAGACGGTGCATGCAGTCCTATGCAACTGAATATGCAAATGGCCTACGAAAATGGCCGCATTTGAACTTACCACTAAGCTATGGTGCTGGCCTAAGGTCCTAGGCTCTTACCTAAACTCTTCCATTTCGTGTAAAACCATGAAAATAAATAAATGCACTTATATTTCACTTTCAGATTTGGCGCCTTCAAATACAAATATTGCATGCAATTCTATGCAACTGAATATGAAAACTGCACGTGGCAAATACGGCCAAAAATCGAGTGATATAAAGCGGCCTCTAGTCACCCCTAAACCTAAACACAAGAGGGGCTCATTTCAAATACCTTCACATTTAACTTTGCCTAAGATTCAACGCCTTCAGGTACAGATGCCTTACCTTACCTTTATTTTAGAAGTTCCCGAAGTTAACGTAATAGATTTCAAACGATAAGTTTTTGGATTCAGTAAACTAATTATAGGGTTTGGAGGAGGAGTGCAGTCTGAACTTCTGCAGGTTTGTGCGAGGTGTTCCAGTAATACTGTACTTTATTATCTGGCACCAACAAATCCTTATTTTTCATTTCCCGACGTTCCTGCCATTAATAATTAATTACGTATTACTTAATCAATTAAAAGTTATTTACATAAAATAACTAACAATTACCCCAATAACGTCGGTTAAATAGCATTTCAAACATTTAAAAAATTTGTTGGATGTACTAAACTGATTATAGGGTTTGCAGGACATGGCTTCCATAGGTTGGAGGCGTTCCAGTAATGTTTTATTTAGCAAAACCGAATCCTTATATCCGCATTATAAAATTTCCTGACATTATAAAGTCAACTAATAATAATTATTTATAACTAATAATAATTATTTATTAATAATTACCATAACTTATGATTAAAATTCACGTAAATCTGATAAAAAATTGACGTTATAGGGGATTTATTGTTGGAAGTTAATCATACTCTGACGTCTGGAGGAAAACCTGGAGCGGTCAGGTGAAACAGAGCACCAAAAGGAAAACCTGATGGAACTACTAAAAACGAAAATTTCATTTGTGACGTGTGTTTATATGTCTGTCACGGGGGTCGGGGTTTGATTTTGAGTTATAAGCTTCCTGGGATCAAATAGGGGCCTCGTGCTAAATCTTGTCTAGGCCTGTCAAGCGATTCGGGATTCCTATAGCACACTCACGTACAAATATTTACTTATATATATATATATATATATATATATATATATATATATATATATATATATATATATATATATATATATATATATATTTACCTACAAGCCTTTTCCTCTTAAAAGGTGTAATTCTTCAATACTTGGAACAGCAGACGCAATCCGCTTGTCAGAGAACGAATCTGATTGATTACAGCTGCCCAGGTTGGAGGATGGAACTCTCACATGTACTGTAATGCGAGGTGGGCTTTATTTTGTGTGTGTGTGTGTGTTTGTGTGTACACTGTGTACACATACATATAATATATATGTGTATATATATATATGTATATATATATATATATATATATATATATATATATATATATATATATATATATATATATATATATATTAGCCATTTCATTTTGGTGCACAACTGTTTAACTAGAAAAATCATTAAGCCATTTTTATGTAACCATTTACATTTCTGAATTTTTTTATTGTTTCTGACATCGAAATAATTTCACACGAAGATAACTGCACATGGATTAACATCGTTTCTACGTTTATTTCTCAACATTCGGTGTATGTATATATATATATATATATATATATATATATATATATATATATATATATAAACTATATATATATGGATATTTATTCAAAAGTTACAAGCTTTCTTGGACAAACAGTCCACATTATCAATTGGACTGTTTGTCCAAGAAAGCTTGTAACTTTTGAATAAAATTTATTAGTTTTTGGACAAACAGTCAAGAGGAGCAAGTGAATAAAACTCCTTTAAACCATCCAGTTTGAATTTCTTTTAGTGGAGAGATATGAACGTAAGAATATATAAGCTGAAGTAGATTTAAGTCCGTCTTCTAGGCCAGGTGCGTTAGCTTAACGTCGCCCAAACCTACCTTGTGTGCGCAAGTTTTGATCTCAGAACAGTAAGTTGGGCTTTCTGCATTTGTTCTTCATATCGAATTCAAGGCTATGTGTGCGATCAAACAGTTTTTTTCCTGGAAGTTCTTACAAATCGAGAGGGTATATGTCTCAGTTTTTCCTGGAGGTATTACAAATCGAGAGGGTATATGTCTCAGTGATTATATATATATATATATATATATATATATATATATATATATATATATATATATATATATATATATATATACATACACATATATATGTGTATGTGTGCGCGTGTGCGCGCGCGTACGTCTACGTTGGAACAACATCTTAAAACTACATGGGATGAATTCCGACAAAAGGCTTATGCCCATAAACAAAAAATATTACAATATTCTGTTAAAGTTCAAATCGTTTCATTTACAACAAAAACCTCATTCAAGCTGAAGAAAACTTTTACGACATCACAAGTTTCGTGAAAGATGGTCCTTTGAAGTCCTTTAAGTTGTAAAGTAATTTGCTAAAGGGTAACACATTGTGTCTGTACTAGAAAGTGTACGTAAATTGAGACTTCTTAAAATGATCAACAATGATCAAACTCTATATTTTTGTTTTCTCCTCCTTTTCAATGGTATTACAGCATTGCTAGACCAGTAACAAAACAGCGTGACATTTCTTTTCTCGAACTCTTGGCATTTATGTCTACCCCTTCTGTAACTGAAATACTGTTGAGTTTTTCAATGATAACTCGGCTGTTGGTCTACCAAATATTTGGCCCAAAGTCTCTCATATTAGCAAAAATACTTCACTGCTACATGCATTTACCTAGCTCGGTTCATTAAGGGAATATTTCCTTCATAAATACAATTAGACATATTCTGGTTTGAGAGTAAGTTATGTGACATAATATCTTCATGTATCAGCGAAGTGTTCCCTAATCCTCTTATTAGCCATTTAACATTAAAATTACAGCATTAATGACAAATAAAAAGATTATTTTCTGTTTATAATCCTCTTCAGTAATTTTGTTAATTAGTCCCACTTTTGTTTAATCTATATTTTTGGGGGAAAAATTAATCTCGACCACTTCGAGGCTTTCGTAGGGAAGTTTTACATTTTGATGTAAATAAGCAGTCTCTTTAAATACCTGTCAATTTTAGTTTTCTGCAAAAGAAAACTATTGAGATGGCTACTTGTCTGTCCGTCCCCACTTTTTCTGTCCGTCCTCAGAGCTTAAAAGCTACTGAGGCTAGAGGGTTACAAATTGGTACGTTAATCATCCATCCTCCAATCATCAAACATACCAAATTGCAGCCCTCTAGCCTCAGTAGTTTTTATTTTATTTAAGGTTAAGTTTAGCCATGAATCGTGCGTCTGGCAGCGCTTTCCGGAGGCGTCGCCGACGCACTTCACTTAACCGCATCTGGGGAGCAACTGAGCGTAACTGAGAGTTTCATACTTCGGCGCATTTTTTACTTGTTTATTTTTGGGACTCAAGCGCTCTCATAATCAGTCCATTGTCCCTCGTTCCCCTTCTTTTTATAGTTCTCGATGTTGTCTTCATAGGCACATATTCATCTCTTTGTTCATCTTATTGAAATTTTATCCGTCAGTATTTCTATGTTTTTCTTTATTGTTATTTGACATTCTATTCTGTAAGCGCTTGCTGTCCTCACCAATAAACTTCTGTTTGTTCCATATAAATACTTATTTGAAAATAACTCATTTAGTCACTCATCATAAACCTTACACTGAAATCCAAGCTTCATTTTGCTTTTCAAACATTTTATTTCTGTTTCTTTTTCCTTAAACACTTCTACTAGAGAAATTGTTTCCGCGTAATAAGAATTCCAAAAATCAATTTCAAGAGACGAAATACTTCATAACGGAACAATTTTCTCTCTCTCTCTCTATCTTTGTCGTTAGTGGATTCCAAGAATTCCACGTCAGGCATTAATAATAATTGCAGGTAGATGACCCATTATAACGAGCTCATGGGAAAATACGAGAAACCGTCGCCTGGTCGAAAAACATGTACGAGTTGAAAAACATACTAAAATATAATTCAGCAGACAAGAATTTGCTTTTAATTTACCTTCATGTTTACTTACTGGAGTTTGTGAACTGTTTTCTGCCGAATAGCTTTCAAGGGACTTTCATTTTTATTTTTCGTCTACAGCTTCACATAGTTCTTACCACTTTACTGATCACGTAACTCCATTGTCCTGGGATTGTTTTATGTCATATAATCAAAGCCTAAAATCTTACTGATGAATTCCACGGTTTTAATACCCAGTTTGTTTTGGACACAAGGATTATAAGATTTGTTTATCATCAAGTGTTGACTGAGTAAAACAAAGAAAAGTTATAAGAAAAAAATACCATCAACGGTCATTATCGATCGTCACAAAAACTGCTATTAATATCATGGTCAACTGGCATTGGCTTGGAGGTAAATATAGCAAAACATTCAAACGCAGTTTCATGAAAAATTATGCAAATTGTACATCGGAATTAAATTTTCGCCGGCCATTGTCACCGCAGACGGGCCCAGGGGTGTCGGTAGGAGTGGTTATCCTGCAGAGTCAAAGGTCCAGGCGAGTGTTGTTCCAATGAAGCGTTGACAGTGGGTTGCATTTTCATGAAAATATCTCATTAATTATAACTGAAAATATCACAGAGTGTATATACATGCGGAATATCAAAAGCCGTTTTGTTGTTTATACCAGGAAATATTATGGCTGAGGCGCATATTTGCATTTGTAAAACTGTGGTAAACTGCAGCGCCTGCAGTAATATGCTCTTATGTTAGACACTAAACCAATCTCTTTTTCTATTTTGTCATTATTGCAAATACTTGTGTTTTTCCGTTGGTTCTAGGAAAACACAGCCATAGCTCACAAAGCATATTGCATAATACACACCATTCAACGCACAACTGGAGTGAAATTTCTCTAAATGATGAATGCTAAATTCGAAATATGTAGCGTTTCCCAGGCAGGCGTGTCTCCTCTGTCATGACAAATTGCTCCTTGTCGATTACGGTGAGTGTTCTCCTCGTCCCCCTCCTCGTCCCCTGACAAGACCCCTGAATAAATGAAATCAGTCATTCAACTTCTCTATGTATATGCACCGATGTAATTCAGTATTAACTTGATGTTATGCAAGAAGCACCAGGGGAGAACGAAGTGAGTATATGATTCCCATCACCTTCTGTACAGTAAAAGGATTGAAAGGAATGGCAGCTAAGGGCCGAAGGGACGCTGCAAAGAACCTTTAGTAATGCCTACAGTGCACCGGGTGAGGTGCACTGACAGCACTAACCCCCTTATAGGAGCAATTATAGCCGTAGTTTTTATATATTTATGCATGAAGTCTTTATTTATCTTTAACTTTCTCATAATAATTAACCGCTCAACCAAATGACAGTC
Source organism: Macrobrachium rosenbergii (assembly GCF_040412425.1). Taxonomy (NCBI): domain Eukaryota; kingdom Metazoa; phylum Arthropoda; class Malacostraca; order Decapoda; family Palaemonidae; genus Macrobrachium; species Macrobrachium rosenbergii. The sequence goes on from NC_089754.1 coordinate 10,722,590, forward strand.
ATCGTTCTATTTACTATCAGTTAATCAATGTGGGTGTCGTAACTGAGAGGTGCAGCGATCGTCTCAGTTATGTTAAGTTCTTGCACTGAAGTGAGTCGAATATGGTGGGTAGTAGTCGGATAGTTAACAAACTTGAGCCTACCCTCTAATATATATATATATATATATATATATATATATATATATATATATATATATATATATATATATATACATATATATATATATATATATATATATATATATATATATATATATATATATGTGTATATATATATATATATATATATATATATATATATATATATATATATATATATATATATATATATATATATATATATATATATAAATATACACACATATATACTGTGTATATATATATATATATATATATATATATATATATATATATATATTATATTACATACATATATACATACATACATACATATTTGTAAGGATGTTGCGTTCGCCTGATAACTGGGATATGTATATACACATGTACAACGTAAATATGTGCAATAGCCAATGTTGAGACTTATTCGTCGTTTAAATACAAAGTCAGAAGTAGATACTTTCTTTTTATAAAAACACATCGTTTCAATTATCTTTGGAGGTTCGCATACACCTACGCCCGTCATTGTATCGTATACAGACTCAGAGAGAGAGAGAGAGAGAGAGAGAGAGAGAGAGAGAGAGAGAGAGAGAGAGAGAGAGAGCGCACCATTGTTGATCTCAAAATATGATATTCATCCCAAGGGTACTGGGAAATGCCATAAAGAAGAGAGTGCCATTGTGCTTATCTCCTTTCTTTGTTGATAAGACGGGCTTTCATTATATCACGTGAAGTCATTTTAGGACCTTTTGTTGGGCCTTCGAAGTGCTCTTTCGGAGACACCACAGAGAACGCTTATCACATCTGAATAGAACTGTCTTTTTATTGTTATTCTGGATGGAGGACATATGCATACCCTATGAAAACGGCTGAGAGAGAGAGAGAGAGAGAGAGAGAGAGAGAGAGAGAGAGAGAGAGAGAGAGAGAGAGAGAGAGAGAGAGGTGAATTCGTTGAGATTTGAATTCAAAGAAATTTGAATCGGAAATGTCGTCGACAACGATGGATACTGCATGAGTATAAAACATACAGTTATTGACAGATAAGTGGTGAGATTAGATACAGGTCTCAAGAGAAAATAATTATAAACACATGATATAAGAGTGAAAACAAACATTTGAAATGAATAACCCAGGACATGCTTAGGGACTTGAAGCCAATATAAAATGTATCTAAGAAATCTTTAGCAAATTGGAATACAAACTTCACTGTAAACACTTAAATATTCTATTTGACATTTTACCAACAAATTCTCTTTACCTTGCTGCTTACATTTCACGATAACAGGTCTGGGGGACATTCTTTGAAACTTTACAGATGACTGGTCAATCTTGAAGCTATATTTTGGAGAGCAGATATTTGCCTGTCGTGATATCCTTCGGGCATAGACCACAAAATGATGTTAGTTATATTCCATCCCCATTTCTTTTGTTCTCCGCCTGCTCTCTGTTTATTAGATATGTTTTCCACCTCTTTTTAATGTCTTTTTTTGAGCTTAATTTCCTCATGCTTATGGTTTTGTATTTGATTTATTCTTCAGCATCTATCATCTTCCTCTTCCCGGCCGTCCACTGATGTTTACCCTTCGTCTTTATTGTTATTTTCTCATCTGCTATGTCTGAAGTAAGGACCACAACTAATTTGTGGTCCTTTGATTTCGTTATGAGAAACTTACCCTTTTATGTATCAAAATTTCAAAACTTCAGACTGATTCAGACTTGTTTTAATTAAACAGCAGTTGCCAATTACTGTGCTAAAGAAATAGCTGTTTTGTTATGAGCTTTTATATAATTTCCTTCACGTCATTCACAAGGGTTATACATTGGTCCTGCCGAAGAGTGTTTAGAATGAAATCTTTTTAACTAGTGTGTTTCTCTCCCCAGATCTCATCTTGATATTGAGTGAATCGAAAGTGACTCTTATAATGGATGAAACTGTCATTACCAGTTCTTAGAATCCTCCAATTGTGTTATAACATAAACTCGCTCGTGTCTTTAAATATGCAACATTTCTCCCAGAATACAGATGAACTTCAGAGCAGAATCGTTGCCTCTTCTCAGGCAGCCATGCAACTTGGGACACACTACAATAAACTATATATTTTTCCGAATATCACTGATCACTGCAGTCCTACACTTAACCACTGATATGTTCGCTTTCCTGCTAAGTTTTGGAATAATGTCAATCCTTTTCCTTTTTTTTTCTGCTCTTTTTATATTTTTTATCTGAAGATGTACGTTTATACTTCCCAATTCTCTTTTGGTTTGTTTTGGGTCTAAGCTCAATAAAGTCATCTATTTGCCCATTCCGTCGGTCTACCAATCAGTCTACCATACTTATACATACATACATATATATTATACATATATATATATATATAAATAATTAAAGATCTTATGATATTATTATTTTCCGTAGGATTTATAGCGGAAGATATATTAAAGGGAAGTATCTAGGTTAACGAATTTTCCTCGTGAGGCTATCGAACCCAAAATGTGTAAGTTACTGGCAGTCTGGTCGGATATGGCCCCATGTAGGTAATTGGAAAATTGATATATGTAATTATCCTGAGGTAGATTAGAGTCCTTTGTTCTCTG
>NC_089754.1:10732802-10890302 GCF_040412425.1 Macrobrachium rosenbergii
TAATAATAATAATAATAATAATAATAATAATAATAATATATGTGTGTGAGTGTGTGAGCAAAGTTACAGCCAAAAGGAAGAGTGAAACAACGAAATGCTAAGCACTTTCGTCTTATTACCAAGACGAAAGTACTTAGCATTTCATTGTTCTACTTTTCCTTCGTGGCTGTAACTTTGTTCGCATGATCATCACGTTTTTACCTTTTCGTGATTTTAAATCAAACGTTTTATATATATATATATATATATATATATATATATATATATATATATATATATATATATATATATATATATATACATATTTATATGTATATTTATGTATATATATGTATGTATGATGTATGACTATATATAAGCTACAAACGTCCTTTAATATCAATTCGCTCTACCTCGAAATAATTTATTTTCATATATGTTACCGAAGGGGAATTTTTTAGTTGATAATAAGTTCGTCGTCCCGTGGGCTGTGTGGGTAAAGGCGTCACTGTAGTCCTGAGTTCTTGCCTTTCGTTGGTTGGAGCCCACGGGACGACGAACTTATTATCAACTAAAAAAATTCCCCTTCCCGTAACATATATGAAAATATATTATTTCCTAGAGTGAATTTGATATTAAAGGACGTTTGTAGTTTAATGCTTGTACATGAATCACGGTGATGTGATAAAAATTCATTCATTCATTTATATATATATATATAAATATATATATATATATATATATATATATATATATATATATATATATATATATATTTAATATATTATATATGATATACACGGTATACATATGTATATATATATATATACACACACACACACACACACACACACACACACACATACACACACACATATATATATATATATATATATATATATATATATATATATATATATATATATATATATATATATATATATATATATATATATATCCACAAGGAGGCCGTCTACTGACCTTCACTTCCTGAGCTTGTATATCCCTCCAACTTTCTGACAGCTTATAATACTTTTCGTAAATTTACGAACGGATCTCCATGAATTATTAATGAAGGTAGGCCGAGGGAATATGATTGAGTGGTATAAGTTGAAAGGAACGGAGATCCGGATACAAATACAAATACATAATAAAACAGAACGGAATCAGGATTATTTCCACAGAATGTCCGTAATTATTAGGTATCGATTAGTGATGGTGCTACAATGTAGAAAACAAACAAATTAGGAATGAATAGTGAGAAACAGTCCATGAGGAGCAACATTTTTTTGTTTTTTTTTTGCTGATATCTAAGAAAGACCGAAACGACCCGAAAATCAATTCATCACATTACAATAAAATGTTGAGTTCCAATTCATCCATCCGGTGTGCAGATATGAAATCTAACGTGAACCTTCTAGCTATAATACAAAGTCATTGTACAAAAGCAAGTTCTTCACGATAATAAATAAAACAGTAATCTACCATTATAAAATGGTTGCTTAAACCATATTATATTAAATGTTGTTATCCACAAATAGAACCAAAATAAACCAAGAATGAAAATATCAGGTCATTACATTCCTCGAAAACTTTATCGAAAACAGCAATTCAGGAATCCATTAAAATAATTAAACTCTTTCAATACCGCCCACATCTCGACTGCGTGTGTTCGTATGAAGGATACGCGTAAAAGAGAAAAACAAATATATTATATTAACATCTGAAAATGAACTTATCGCTAAATTACCGTTCCTCAGCGGGTAAAACTCTCTCTCTCTCTCTCTCTCTCTCTCTCTCTCTCTTAAAATATACAATTGGCCTGCACTATGTATCTATTATATCTTCATTTGTGCTATAGACTATACGACGATACAAAAGTACAGTTACAATGTTTTGAGGAAAATGTTTCTCTCCCAGTTTTAACAGCTGAGCTCCATTTCGTCTCTGTAATAACTCTCAATCTCATCATGAGACCATTTCAACTTGAGAAAACTGATGCATATATCTTCGATGTAGATAAACTTAGTAGTTGAAAGGTAAACATTAAGTGCTGAATATACTAGTCAATTAATGTTGTTTAGACTAAGTATATCTTATTTCGTGACTGGGCTAAGACAGGCAAAGAAATATGTGAGGAGGAAAATTATTGCACCCATTAACTGGAACACTACAAACATCCATGATTCAAAAAAGTATTCTTATGACGGGATATGGGTCATTGGCAATCAGTGACCCGACCCACAGCCAGGTTAACAAGGGAGATAAAAGCTAAGGGGTTGCTGAAGCATCTTGGTAGAGAGAAGAGAAAAAGTCTGTTTTCAATAACAACAATGTATAAATAAGAACCGTTCTTTCTGTAATTTGCTTAATTTAAACTAATCTGCTCTAATTTGCTTGAACAAAAATATGGATTACGCAGCCATTTTATTCTAGGAAGACATGGCACTATGGAATACTAACATTTTAGGAGTTATTGAAAGGGGGATACTTCAAGTCAAACCAAATGAGTTCACTATTTATACTGTTTCGTTATATATAGAAGAATTTAATTCAAGGAGAGAGAGAGAGAGAGAGAGAGAGAGAGAGAGAGAGAGAGAGAGAGAGAGAGAGAGATGCCAGATGAGTGACATTAAATTTTGATTCACGGCTATTATGTCTTCCGAGTGGGGAAGTTTCTGTGACATAAACATCAAACGGATGTTTTATGAGGCCCTTGCTATGCATCGTTTGATGATGAAGCTAAGAAAATTTGAGTATTTTTAAGTATTGTACAAAAAGTAAGATACTTCAGTTTCACTAAATTACTTAGGTTGCATTATGCATCTGATATGAATTAGCATTATAAGATAAGAATCAGATGACAAATGGTTCTTGAGCAAACCGACCAGAGGTTCAACAAAACAACAATCCTTAAACGAAATGATAATAGCAGTTTTAAACCGTAGATATTTTCTTAAGGCAACGGTCATTTCATAAATGGAACAATGATTTCTATACATTAAATTTCCATGAGCATTTCTCCTAATACTGAATTTTGCGTACTGTCATTTTTAAGGGCACGATTATTGATCCACTTATCAGCAAAGACATAACGTCCTTATCTAATAAGTCACATTTATAATCAATATTACAAATATTAATTTGGTGGAAAAAGAATTCATTCACCTGAAACGAGGAGGCATAAAATCATTCGGCTATTGTTCTTCGCCTCTTCCACGTTAGTGTGGGATATAAACAAACACACACACACACATACATATATACACATATATATATATATATATATATATATATATATATATATATATATATATATACTACTATGGCTAAATGATTTTACGTCCATATTACTTCTAAAAGACAATTTTGACCACCTACCCATTATAAAAGTACAATATTTGTAATATATATATATATATATATATATATATATATATATATATATATATATATGTATATATATATATATATATATATATATATATATATATATATATATATATATATATATATATATATATATATATATATATATTATATAAAACAACTACCATTACATATGCGAGTTCTCGAATATCAGCAAAGCACGCTCCATTTAAATTCACTGTATTAATAACAAATTTTAAGGTAATTTACATTCGACGATCAATTCGTGCAAACGAATTTCAGGTTATTTGAATATATGAAATTTTGATGGGATAACTTTTCTACTTAGTGCGCAAGTTTGCAGGGAATCAACGATAATAAAAATATCAATTGAGCTGCTAAGTTACTGTGTGTTAGAGAGAGAGAGAGAGAGAGAGAGAGAGAGAGAGAGAGAGAGAGAGAGAGAGAGAGAGAGAGAGAGAGAGAGAGAGACTTCTATCTAATGAGGCATCTCGCGTTTTGTAATGAAATTGATATGTGGCATCACTTCACGTTTTTTCCCAAGGCTATTTCCTCAACTTACTTCAGACATCAACATCCCTAAAGTGATGTCTTGCACTGAACTACCATCAAAATACTTGCAAATTTAAATCGCGTGTTGTTGATTTTTGGTTATTTTCATCATAATTCAGTCATTATGGAATTGTACGATGAAGTTTTTCATTTTTAATTTAATAAAGCCTCCCTATTCCGTTAACCTGCGTATTGCGTTAAACTGTTTCAAAAAGAGGTCAACAAATGAATTCATGTCAATGCTCATACTTTTACTTGAATTTTTATTATATATATATATATATATATATATATATATATATATATATATATATATATATATATATATATATATATATATATATATATGTATGCAAGTATGTATGTATGTATGTATGTATGTATGTATATATACATATATTTATGTAAACAACTGGTGTTTTAAATAACATTGCCTACTTGTCTCAATGATGCGCCATTTAATTTTAAATGGGGCACTGTAAGGCGACCCTCATCCCTAATCCACAACCCAACCGACTACTGATTCTTATAAATATGACAGCTATCCAATAAAAGACTGCATCAAGATAAGCTATTCTGATATTTCTTACTTTTGTAAATGGATTGGGAAAAAATATAGGAACGTAAAACAGAGATAAACATACAATAAAATATACGTGAAATGTCATAACGCGATATGAATCATACCTACAATCATTCTAGAAGCAATTTATTATCGCTAATACAAACTTGCTATGCTAAAACGTTTATGTCTCATGTTCCCTTTTTGAATAAATTCTGCACTGCTTTATGGATACTATTTTCATGTGACAAAGGCAAGTGTCAAGTTCATTATATCATATAGTAAAGCTTGATTAACATTCATGTCAGTTTTATGTTATATAAAGAGATTGTGAAGAACGGGGAAATGTTCATCATAGGAGATAACACTTTCAAGATCTGGACTACATATTTTGCATGAGTGGTGTTAACACACACACACAACACACACACATATGTATATATCTATATGTGTGTGTGTGTGTATGAGTGTGTGTGTTTGTGTGTGATATCGAACATGATCGCACAAGAGACCTAATCATAGAAGGTGATGACGATGATGATGATGATAATAGTGACGATGAAGTCGAGTACCTACGTATGCGAGGGCAAAGGCTCTGGCCTTTCGAAGGGAAGGCTCTATTCACTCGTGAATGGTTCGAAATTAATCTAATAACTCGAGTAAAAGGGGCCGTTGCTTCCACTCAATGAGGACGTCCTTGAGATGTGCAATAAATAACCGAGATATAAAAGTTTTGAAATTTCCGCTAGAAAAAGCTCGTCACGGCAAAAGGTAAGCTTTTTTTTATGACCTGAATAATATATCTCAGGAAATATTTATTTTTTCCCTGATGCCGCTTTGCCATTACAGATATTTACCTAAATATTTCTAAGGAAAAAATGCTACGAGATACAGCTAAATTATTTTGAGAAAAATACTTTTTATCGATAATGTAATGAGATTCCATATTGAGAATACGGTATCGTATTCAAAATACTTTGCTTCAAGAAAAATGCTCATTAATAAGGTTAATAACATTTTTATTGGTGTAATGAGAAAAATTACTGACTAACCTGTATTCATTAATTAATAAGACAAATTAAGATATGACAATTTCGAATTCATTGAGTAGTGTACGCTTGAATATGTAACTAAAAATTATTCGTTAAACTGAATACCAATGTAGACTTCAAAAAATATTTCTCGTAGAAATTAATTTGTAAAAAATGACTGATTTCGCTACAAAAATACCTCTCAACTCTTAAAACAAACATCAATGAAGAAAAAGGGGTCGAAAAATCATATTTACCGTCGAAGTGCCATCGTGCCGTATTGCTAATGTTATTGTACGCAAGTAGATATGGCTCATGCAAGAAAATAAAGACATTTCCAAATTTAAAGGACTCAACTGACTTACAAAAATATTTTCGACAATTATCATTAAATTTCCTTATGTTTATTTGCTCAAATAGCAAACATATATTCGTAGCTTTAATTTTTTTGAGTAATATAAATGGACATTAATTAAAAACAGATATTGTTGGAAGGACACCATTGATGATGCTGAAAAATTTGAAGCATATCCAAATAATTGAGGATGCATTCATCTTAATATAACAATGGTATATATACAGTATATAATATATATATATATATATATATATATATATATATATATATATATATATATATATATATATATATATATATATATATATATATGTATACATAAAATCTTCAGAGACTTCTTAAGCCGTATACAATCTCTCAGCACTAAACACCACTCCAGTGTTGAACTTAATTTCCCTAGTGAGCTGAAACCCAATTTCCGGTTACCTTCTTCCTGGATTCCAACTGACGATAGGGAACTTAGGCCTTAAACCCATACATACATCGCTGGCTGTTCCTACAATAGAAGAAGAAGAAAAGGCGAGAAAGAACTTGAAAAGTAATGGCCCCTACCATTTTAGCCACTTTCCCAAGTAAGAGAACGTAGAACACAATGCCGCCGCCCCCTCTCTCTCTCTCTCTCTCTCTCTGGGCTGTTGAAAGTAGCAGTATTTTCTCAAGTGGGGAGTAAACTGAGTACCTGGTTGTTAGTTGATTACCTTGGGCCGTAGAGAGAGAGAGAGAGAGAGAGAGAGAGAGAGAGAGAGAGTATTCAGTGGTAGGTCTCTACGAGGTAACACTCAACTATCCTAAGCGAAATATTTCAAATGAGATCCTATTCCGCAGCTGTTACACATATATATTACGATCTCTCTCTCTCTCTCTCTCTCAGCTTAATATTTTCCTGGAATGTAATTAGTAAAATGAAACATCCCTGGGGAATGCCTTTTAGAAAATAATTATATTTTTCTGAGGTACCGTCTAGAAATGTCGTAGAAAATTAATCTGATGGAAGCATGCGAGAACGGGAATCGAATCTTTGCAAAGAATCACTGAGTTGATACCTCTCACTCGCAAAAAAAAGATGATGAGTTTAATGTCATTCGGATGCGTCCTGAGTAAACAAACGCAGAGAGAGAGAGAGAGAGAGAGAGAGAGAGAGAGAGAGATTCAGTTTAGTCTGCAAAAACATTTTTAAGTTGGAAATTTAATATAGCTATTATTTTGAGTTCAGAGCTGAGAGAGAAGAGAGAGAGAGAGAGAGAGAGAGAGAGAGAGAGAGAGAGAGAGATTCACTCTAATAGCAAAACATTCTTAAGCTGGAAATTTAATATAGCTATTATTTTGAGTTCAGAGCTGGTAGAGAGAGAGAGAGAGAGAGAGAGAGAGAGAGAGAGAGACTCAAATTGCAAAAACATTTTTAAGTTGGAAATTTAATATAGCTATTATTCTAAGTTCATAGCTGCTAGAAGAGAGAGAGAGAGAGAGAGAGAGAGAGAGAGAATGCAGTATACAAGCAGAAACGCAAATCTGATAGACTTCTTTTCAGCAGTGACGAAAGAAAGGTGCTGGCAGGGTTCATTTCTGTTGATTAGAAAGTCTCCCCCCTCATATAGAACTCTCTCACCAGAGGCAGTTGTTTAGCTTCTTTTGGATAATTCGCCGCTCACTCCCTTTCCTCTTTTTTATCTTGCTTTCCCCAGGGCCTGGTCTACGAAATATCATTCGGTGGACCTTTCATTTGGTTTAGCAAATGTGAAAAATATTCAATGGATAATTACTCCAAAAACAAGCACGCATTTCGTATTTACGCGAAGACTACACTAAGTTACATCTACGCATAAGTGCATCTGACACGATCAGGATTCGAACCCGGGCTTTTTGGCTTAGATACAGTGAAACAGTCGACTTCGACCATTCAGGTACCAACGGAAATACAAGCTGATATTGACTCTGCTATACACATCACCATTGTATAATGAATTCGAAATTATATATATATATATATATATATATATATATATATATATATATATATATATATATATATATATATATTTCTGACTCACATCAGGATCAACCCAGGTCTTTCAATTGAAAGGCAAGGGCGCTGCCCACTTTCAATTGAAAGACCTGGGTTCGATCCTGATGTGAGTCAGAAATTTGTTGCTGTTCCACACGTGACTGTGTGTTGATTATTTCTATATATACATACATACATACATACATACATACATATATATATATATATATATATTTATATATATACATATGTATATATACACATATATATATATATATATATATATATATATATATATATATATATATATATATATATATATATATATATATTATAGATAAATAGATACAAGAGTTTCAAATGCTATCGCAACCGAAGAAGAAACTTTCTTGCATGTTAGGAAGGATATTCACTCGGTCGTCCCTATAACACAAGATAGCCACCCTCATTAAGGCTCTCAAGGGCGAGCGGCTTAACAAAAGAAACTCAACGTAGCGAAGATGTAACGACTGAAAAAAAGAAAAAGTAAAATAGAAACATGAAAAAAGAATGCAAGAAAAGACTGTCTCTTGATGCCGTGGAAGAGAATCTCATTACTACTGGGTCCTTGTCTCTCTCTCTCTCTCTCTCTCTCTCTCTCTCTCAGGTTGGAGCTTTTCACTACCATTATTCCCAAATCACAGTTCCTTTCTCTTCCTTGGGTCTTTACCAGGAAGTGAATTCCTCCTCCTGGTGCCTACTGGTGTTCTGTCGTTGCTAGTATTCATCTTCGCAATTGATGCACCTTCTCTCTCTCTCTCTCTCTAGTTGTCTATCTTCCTGTCTGTCTCCTATGGATTTGTACTGAGTAAAAAGATGTAATTGTCCCTCCCCGCCTCTCTCCTCATTCCGAGCTTTCCCAAACTCAGTCTCTTTGGCCCTCTCACTCTCTTCTCCCCATCCTGGATTTTTCTGAGACTTACATACAAAAACTCCACGGAGATGAGCACTGTAACGGCTCATTTTAATGAAGACGTTCATTAAGATAAGAAACACGTAATTTTCCTTCCCCCTTCGGTGGAAAAAATAATAATGATATTTGTTGAGATATCATTATCTGCTTTCAATAAAGAGGTTCTGTTTGTATTCTTTTCTAGCTTTCTAATCACACTTTGTTTTTTATGCCGACTATTTTATCTCGTTTACATGTTCCTTTCCTTTCTTGCTTGAATATATTACTTTTCATAAATGGATAAGTCAGCGACACAATGTTTTACAACCTGTTAAACTGAATTATTCTTTAATACTGAAGTAATTCTCTCGACAGTGAAGTTTTAAATACAATATTAGATTGAAATATGATAAATAAACCTGATTTATACATTGTATCAACTAAACGTTCAAACATTCTCGAGAGCCAATATTTATTAAAATTGATATCATGAAACTAGTGTCTCTTGAAACGTTAATTTGATGTGTGAAATTCCACATTCTGTCATAGAAATGAATCGATTTGCATGTTCAAGAGCCTTTGATACAGAACCTACAATATTTTGTGAACAAGCTTAACACAACCAGTCACCATGAAGCGTGCTTCAGAATCTATTCTTAGTATGACAACTTTAAAATCCAGTTCCTTCATTGAGGAATTTACAATGGCATTACGATTTACACCAATATCCAGTATATATACCCAATGCAAGGTAAACTGCAAAGGTCGGGGCAGACGAGTCCATTTCTGTAACACTTGCGCTCTTTGGAACATATTTTTTTGCAGCCAACGTTCCGTGATAGGTGCAACAGTTTCATCCATCTCCGGCAGACAGTCCCGGGGTTTTTCGCTGTTTGAGTCCCCACATGCAGTTTTCCTGGACATACTTTTTTGCATGCTCTCCGAGTACTGACCGATTTACTGATATAATGCCATACAGCCTTTGCTTTGTGGGAAGCAGTTCAAGCCTTACATCATTAGCAGTTAAATAACATTAGAACTGGCTCGCATCAGAACCAAAAATCTGCCCAGATTCAGGAAAAACCATTGAATCTTTTAGAAGTATTCAAAAATCTCCCGAGCATTTTATGCCTTGATTTCTGAAAGTGTGATTGTGTCATAACTTAGACTCGTTACTGGAGTTTGAATGTTGGAACGTTGAAAATCTGAACCATGCAAATATTCATTTCCCAATTTTGTGACTGAAATATGAACAACTTTACCTTAACCAAGCTACAGTAATAACAGCTTTCTCAAAATCAGTGGGTGACAGCCCACGCTACCACATACTAGTTCACTACTGATTGTCCTAGTCATAAAAATTCAGTATCCTTTCATAAAACATGTTAGTTCCGATCTCATGAGGCATATAAATAAGTAGTCTCTAATGCATCTTCGTAAAAAACTATCATTCCTATATATACATCAGTAGAGTATAATTTTCCTCAAAATGTTTACTCGTTATTGCTTCCTTGCACAATTTGCTACAACAATATTTGACTTGAGTGACCTATGATGCAAATCAGGCTTGATGTCCACACTTTGATATTACATGTTACAGATTCCATGCAAGTTGTATTTAAATTTAGATTTGTGATCAAGTATCTATACATATTCCAGTAGCCTTAACTAGGCAAATGGCCTTCCTATATTTGGTTAAATCTGAAAGAGCTAAGCTTACTACTGTACAGAACAAAGTATATTACGTCAGGTGTTGTGTTCTACTGATCTTGGTAAGCAAGTGAGCAATTGGTCCTTCAGCCTGGCTCGATTTACATCCGCTGATTCCGGGGGAGGATTTAAAATTCATTATTTGCATGGAGTTATCAGGTACATAAGACTGCCTGTACCTGGATCTGCCCCTTCTTTGTTTCGTAATTCTCACACCAGTGACGCAGGTTGAAACATGTGAAAATACTAAAATATGCAATCTCTGCTTGTGTTTCATGCCATTTTGTATAAAATTCAATTAAGCTGGCAGTAGGGTATTCCAATTATTGTGTGAACAGTCACTACAATAAACTTTCCTAGGAGCCTATCATCATTTAAATTCTGACATAATCATCAAGTTTGCCATTCATACTCATTTTCATTTCGTCTCTTACTGCAGATGTCTAATTATTTTCCAAAGATAAAACCCAATAGTTGTAAGGTCTAAGAAGTGTGATATGGACGTCTTCAGAACTTTCACTAGCAATAACTGCTTTCTTCTGCATTCTTTTCACTATCATATTATTCAGTATTAGTTTAAGCTGGGGCGATAATTTGCTCCGTGACTTGGTAAGAAGTGCATTAATAACGTGAGACATTGGTTCACTTTGTTTGTAACTGGCCTACTATCCATATAGTTGTGCTTTCTAGTAAGAAAGCTTGATCGAACGAGTTACTCTTTACAGCCATTGATGGACACTTTCCGGGGGCTTACGCTCATGTTTTGTCTATTCAACACCTTTCCGCACTCTTAATGAATGAAATATACCTAAATTTATACTAAAGCCCAACATTTCTATGTTTTTCTATGTCATCCTGTTGTCCTTGTTTTGGGTTTTCATCCTTGTACTTCCTACTCATTCGAATATCATGTGAAACATGTCCTAGCTGATAGTGAGGATATTCTCGGGTGATTCACCTTATAATGATCCTATAACATTCAGATCACCACTCTCAACAGCAAGCTTGAACAATCGAATGTTTAGTACACCATAACGATGGGTTTCAGTCTACTTCTCTCATACACAGTTACAAAGTGCATAAGAATCACTTAGTTTTGCTGGTGAGCCAGCCAACATCGTTGCACTGGTGTCCAGTGACTTCTAGGAGATAGAGTATGTTGTTTGAACAGTGAATACCAGTATAGATATTATTTAAAAATGGAGGTTGCTCCCTTTCTTGACAAAGGCACTATTTTGCAGACAAAAACTTGCACATTTCCTCTTCTTCCTCTGAGCTTAATACCTAGTCTGCGACGCTGTTTTAATAAATCTTTCTCAGGCGTTCCTAACACTCACTGAATGGTTCTATTCTCAAAACATGTACAGTGCACTATGACTGCTATGTGGAATTTCATTGTCAGAATTTAATTTTGGTACTTCTGGGACATTGATGAACTGTCGTAAGCTTTCAAAGAAGAATTAGTCTATTAATGATACAGAAGTATTGTTTGATATCAAAACCCTTTTACTCTGACATGTATATATAAAATTACACAGTGAGAGAGTGGCCATCTTAGGAAATGGCCGCCATGATAGAAATGTAAGTAGAATTTGAGATCACCTGATTTTAGCTAGGTCTGAATAAGGCAAAATTGCCGTTAATCGAACACTTCAATAAATTTTAATGGACAATTTGAATTTCAAAAGCCAGATGGTGTTGTCTGACAAATGGCAACTGCATTGGAATTTCATGTGAATAGACCAACAATGAAAACGTTCATGCTCCTATCACCGTTTTAGTCATTCTAACAAAATTTACCTCCACTACTGTTGGCGGCCATTTCGTAAGATGGCCACTCTCTCACTGTCTGATTTTTATATACATGTCGGAATAAAACAGTTTTGATATCAAACAATACTTTTATAACGTTAATAAACTAATTCTTCTTTCAAAGCTTAAGACACTTCAATAATGTCCCTAAAGTACTCCTTGTATTCTTTATTAATTTCAGTCTGTATGAAATTTGTTGTTCTGTACTGAACCGCCTAGTTTAATAACCTACGGTACTAATCTAATTGTTCATAATATCCTGTTTCACAAAATGATATGCTGTGAAATATATATTGAAGTTACCGTAAGGTGCAACGCTGAAATTACTTTTTAGCTCATATGGAAAACCTTAAGTGCTTAAACGAATGTACTAAATAAATTTAATATTTCCTTAGATACCATTAAGTTTAACGAAGTGGGTTAACTAATGAAAAAGTTAAATAATTTTTCATGAATCATTACGGTCTTTGCCTCTAATACAACACACACACACACACACACACACACACATATATATATATATATATATATATATATATATATATATATATATATATATATATATATATATATATATATATATATATATATATATACAGTATATATATATGTAATATATATATATATATATATATATATATATATATATATATATGTGCAAACACATGAATTACATGAATTTTGGTCACACACATAGTTTAATATCCAATTCAGTATACCTCGGAAATAACTTACACCTAAGGGGAATTATAATTGATAAGTGACTCGTCACCAGTCGGGTTTGAACCGTTACCTGGTTTAACAACAACGATGTGCAGCACAGTAACTTTGGATCTCTGCGCCATTAAGAGAAGTTTGATATCGACTCTGCCTTACAGTACATAAACCTGTCGAATTCAGGTTTTGTACTTGTAAGTAATGTCAAACAGTCTTCTTTATAATCTTTAGTTCCATCGTAAGAAGTTTGCTTTAAAATGTCTTCGGTAAACATAAAAGATCTTGTACTCCAGTGCTCCACTTTCCTCGTATTCATATACTCTCTCTCTCTCTCTCTCTCTCTCTCTCTCTCTCTCTCTCTCTCTCTCTCTCTCTCTCTCTATATATATATATATATATATATATATATATATATATATATATATATATATATATATATATATATATATATATATATATATATATATACTGTACATATAGTGCAACAGAAAACAAGCTGTACAGCTTTCCGGAAGAAGCATTTCCATGGCTGCCCCATAAAAGGAATAGTTTATCGAGCGAATCGAAGAAATTTCACCTAAATCTATGCCTACTTATGCAACCCACAGCTACAGCAGGGGCAGTCGCATGCACGAAGCATAAATACCATCTATGCATTGGCAATATCCATCGACATATACCCAAATTTATGTGTACCAAAGAGCCCAGCCGCTGGTATTGCAGAGAAAATATGCGCGAGCACTGACTATTCCTTATAGACTCTTGTCTACTTCATCACTTCAAATCACAGTGCGATGAACATAATTTCTGTTTAGATGCCTTGGCAGCCACAAATGTTTGCTATGTAGGCTAAGTCATCATCAATCGCTGAATTATGTGATCGTCTTCGCAAAATTAAAGGACTTCATTGGACGGGTCAGTACCGTTCTCAGCTAGCACTCAGCTGACCCCGCGTTCGATTCTCCGACCGGCCAATGAAGAATTAGAGGAATTTATTTCTGGTGATAGAAATTCATTTCTCGCTATAATATGATTCTGATTCCACAAAAAGCTGTAGGTCCCGTTGCTGGGTAACCAACTGGTTCTTAGCCACGTAAAATAAATCTAATCATTCAGGCCAACCCTAGGAGAGCTGTTAATCAGCTCAGTGGTCTGGTTAAACTAAGGTATACTTTTTTGCAAAATTAAAAAGAGTTCCTGGGGATTATCAGTCCTGTCGTATGAAAACACCAATTACGGATCCAAGTTTTCTTTCCAGTAAAGACTTCTATATTATCTTCATTGGCATCTTTTTGTTTACCATTACGGTACCTCAAGGCCTAATGAAAGGATAAATAATGAAGATGCAAACATCCCTCCGATTAGGAATATTTACTCTATTTCTAGCAATAGCACTTACCCCACAGCTCTTCCTAAACAACGAATCTCATCTCAACATTGCATGAGGATTATTATCACCTATATTTATATTATATATATTTATGCATGAGCAGCATCAAATGATGGTGATCTCTGTCTTAAAGGTTAAGTTGTTATTATTATTATTATTATTATTATTATTATTATTATTATATTAAAATCTCTCCCGTAAAGCGGTTTACATAATAAATATAGCTGGGATTACTTGGTTATGTGTGTGTGTGTGTGTGTGTTTTTTATGTCTCCTCTACCGCATGTTGATTCATTTGAGAAAAGGTTTTCTCTGAGAGATAACAGATTTGTAAATATTTGCTGAAAATTAAAAATCCCAAAATTATTTCTGCAAAAAACAATAGCAAAATTTTTTTCGTAGTTAGAAGTTCAACTATGAAAAAGATTGAAATGATTAGTTTCACTCATTCATGGCCATTACCAATAAGCAGTCGTTAACTCTACCAACACGAAACACGGAGGTATTAAAGCAGAGTGTGCTGGAGCATCATGAATCAGTTTGAATACA
Source organism: Macrobrachium rosenbergii (assembly GCF_040412425.1). Lineage (NCBI taxonomy): Eukaryota > Metazoa > Arthropoda > Malacostraca > Decapoda > Palaemonidae > Macrobrachium > Macrobrachium rosenbergii. The sequence continues at coordinate 10,747,786 of NC_089754.1, forward strand.
ACTATCTCACTGATTCATCAAAACATTGGCTACATTGATCTCATATATTCTTAAACACCCTACTCCATTAAGAACTTGTCATTATAACATGGATAACGTCTCCTATGCGTAGGCTTTTACATAACACAGACATGGAGGCAGTCATACGGCTATAATTTATGCTCTCTCTCTCTCTCTCTCTCTCTCTCTCTCTCTCTCTCTCACTATTACATATACACCGGAATATCGGAAAAATGATCAAAATAAAAAAAAATTGTTGCATAATTATGATCCAAGTACAGGCCTGGTTAAAAAAAAAAAGTCTTCATGTTAACGCCCTCTACCAATTACTAGGACAAGTGAAAAAAGAGGGAAAAAAAGGAAAGAGAAAATTTGAAGTAACTCCAAGTGTATACTAAAGGTGAACGAGTGGAAATTAAAAAATATATTTTTGTGCAACACAGGAGACCCACTGCAGCTTAAAAAGTATATCAATATGAGCCTTACCTACCTTTTGTTGATTTAAACAGATTGCTTTTTCATTCTCAACGTATGTTTCGGGAGTTTAGAAAATAAGTAAATGCGCAAGTAGAAAAGCATGCCTTTGAATAAGATGCAATGTAAAAGAGTTGATACTTTTATGGTATGAAAAAATACATGGATATCCGATACCACTTCATCTTTCTTCTTCTCTATTATTATTATTATTATTATTATTATTATTATTATTATTATTATTATTATTTTGTTTGTATGACAGTTTCCTTTTATTGAAAACTGCGATATTGTTCCCGTGGAATTTTTTTACAAAACTCCCTTTCTCCCATTGAGTCCAGAAGCAGGTCATCATCTCTAAGTTCGATAAAACCATCATTATCTAAGAAATAAATGCTCATGAGTCTCGATGGTTTTTATTGCTGCTGCTTCTACTAATTACTATCAATAATACAAATCCTGAAGTGCATATGTGAATAACAGAAAAAACTAATTATTAGTCGAAGTATAACTTGAATCACGAGATCAAAATCATAAACCATAAAAAACGCGCACGCCAAGAGACTCGGTGAGATGTGATGTTTTGAAAAACACCAAAGTGCTCTCATTTATCTCTATAATCCTCTAATGCTCAACCGACAAAGCTCTCCTTTTTATGAATTATAAATAAAATTCTAACAAAATACTCAAAATAAACCGTACATACATATACATATATATATATATATATATATATATATATATATATATATATATATATATATATATATATATATATATATATATATGTATATGTGTGTGTGTGTGTGTGTGTGTGTGTATGTAATTGTAATAGCCACAATGCCCTCTTAACTTCTCGAATTCTTCGCGCATTTTTGGATATGCTTGTCACTACAAAGCCGTAAGATTCTGAAGCATGTAATATTAAATAACATAATATTCAGGAGACTTTAAAACTTCACTTTCCCGTCGTATTCCATGATAAACTAGCTGAGCGCTGTGAAAAATGGCTCTCAGAAGTCTTTGGGTGCGTCCATACTACAGTAGAGCATCATAAACACACTTAGGCAATTTATGGAATCATATCACAACAGCTTGAAAATATGCGTACGAGCGTAAGAGGAGAACTGATTACTCGTTAGGGTTATCAATAAGATGTTGACTTGTATTCAGGCTGTTTCTGACGTGTGTGAGGTAACTTACCGACGTGTGCTTATGGCACGTTTTACTGCAGTATGGACGAACCCTTAAGCAACATCAAGTATTATCAATTATTTAAGTGTGTTAACTGAGGAATGGTACGGCCAAGTGGCGATGAGCTACATTAAAAAAAAAGTATTTTATGGGGATGTGTACCATTAAAACTTATATGATAGCATACAAAAAAAGCATCAAACAATTAATGAAAGAAACAAGCAGGCTCACCACCTCATTCCTCAGTGAGCCTTTGAACTGAATACAGAATTTAGGCCAGGGGCCAAGCACTGGGACCTATGAGGTCATTCACCGCTGAAACGGAAATTGACAGTAAAAGTTTGAAAGGTGTAACAGGAGGAAAACCCCTCATTTGCACTATGAATCAACTTAGAAGAGGGTAGAAAGTAAGATGGAAGAAAGAGAATATGAAAGGAGGTACAGTAAAAGTAACGAAAGAGGTTGGAGCTGGGGGCCGAAGGCATGCTGCAAAGAACCTCAGGTAATGCCTACAGTACACCGCAAGAGGTGCACTGACGACACTACCTCCCTACGGGGCCAGGGAGCTTTTCCTTTTATTTCTTTTAATTTCCTCACACTTTATGGACGAGGGAAGAGATGCCTTCCCGCTAGGAATAATTGTACACATAAAAATCCAACGCTTGATAGAGCGGCCCTGAGGGGAATAACATCTTTATGAGTTTTTGGAAAGCCATAGAAATAGGGAGCTTAGGCGTAATTGCTCTGAATCCCTCCAGGAATCCTATTTTCTTCTTGTCACCTCCTATTTGTCTAAATCTTTTACATACGAGTGCTTCCACGTTCGTTAGTGGATACTGTTTTTCTGTTGCCTGTGATAATTTCATTTAGAAAAAGACAGCGCCGATTAATGGACATTCTTTTCTCTGTCTAGATTTAGTGATGCTGCCATATAGCTTCTCTGTATCGGAATTATATGTCCTTTTCATCTGAATTTATATAGTGAAACTGCCATCGTGATTAATAATAAGTTGTGAATGTAGTGCGTTTGTTTCATTTGCTAACTATATTTAGAATACATTTCTGTGTTCTGCCAAAATTACGAAAAATTCATTTACAAATAAAATCAGATTTCCATCTGATACCCATCAGCAAGCTTGCTCGATGGAATAAAATTCTACATATGGACAGTTTTAACCAAACCACTTTAATCCCTTAGGAATAATAATTATTTTGTTTTCAGCTATCAAAAAAAATATTGGGTCATCAGTGGTAAGCTCTATATATTAATAATTAATGTACTATTGAAATAAGCGTTTCCCACACACATTAAAATATTATATATATATATATATATATATATATATATATATATATATATATATATATATATATATACACACACACATATACACACACACACACACACACACATATATATATATATATATATATATATATATATATATATATATATATATATATATATATATATATATATATATATATATATATATATATATATATATGTTTTGTGTGTGTGCGTACATACATAGTTTGCATCAGTGATTCTGTGTATTTCATATCTCCACATCGACTTCTTAAACACTCGCACTCTGCAGTTTTTGCGCATGGTTAACACTTCTAGCACAGAAAGAAGCTCGTCCTTTACTGGAAGGATTTGAACCTAAGCGTAGCAAGGAGAAGTAAGGATACCGTTAATTTACTCCAACCTCGGATTCAAGTCTTAAGCCATTATGTCTATTTAGAATACTGAACGTGTTTTTGTACATCTGAATAGTAACATATTCACAGAAAGCTTGGTCGTACGCAGAGCCAGATCTTGAATGACCACCATGAAATGCAGACACTATCATGACATAAGCCCCTTGAATTTCCTTGGTCAGGACTCTGGGATGGCTACCTTGTCCCAGACTACTCGCTAGGTACTGATAAGGCAATATCTTCTGGGGGCAAATCACTCTAAAAGAGGAAAAGGTAAGGTAATGTAATAATCTTAACTGCTTGACCTCTCCACACTACAAAGCCTTAGATCCAAATCCAGGAATATGATGTAATTCTGATGTCCAAGCTCGCATCCTACTTCGGACATCGGAATTGCTTCATATTCTTGCATTTGGATCTAAGCTTTGTGGTATCAAGCATATCCAAAAATGAGAAGTTAAGAGGACATTCTGGTTATTACAATTAAATACGTATCTAGTAAAAAGTGACCAGTAGACTTTATTTGTGTGTATATATATATATATATATATATATATATATATATATATATATATATATATATATATATATATATATACATATATATATATATATATATATATATATATATATATATATATATATATATATATATATATATTTATATTTCACACGTAAAGGATAAAATAGGCAACCTAATGTCCTTACTTACCCCATGGCTACTGAGTTAAAGAACAATAATATACGTAAAAAAAACCGTGAGTCTGAAAACCAAACGAAGCTGTAAGCCCGCTTCCTGTTAATTGAAAACGAGAAAATCAAAGCAAGGATAGAACACAAAGGCTTGATAATAGTAAGATCGAATCAGTAGCTAACTAAGCAACACGTGCTACGTCATGGAATAATATACTTTAGCACCAGGGGTTGGGAAAATAAGTTGTAAATAAGTTTTAGACCCATGCTGTAATTTGAACTCTGTGATCACTCCGAGTCAAACTGAAGTAACACAAGAACTCAAAACATTGAGGAAAAATGAACTAAATTTAATCAGAAAGAGTCAAATAATGATGCGGTAGAATATACAGAACAATGAAATGAAAATCGACCATGTTATGATAATTGCATCCGGATAACTGCATTCAGGAGAAGACCTGCCAGACGAATGAAACATATTAGAACGGATAAGAGTTACAGAAAGTGTCTGAGAGGTGAATGAAAAGGGTAAACAGAGGGTTTAGCGCCTTAATATGAATAAACAGGAGAAGAAGAACGCTGATGAAAATCTTTGACTACAAGGAGCAAGTGTGGGTGAGTTTGAAACTGACTGATGATTCCCCAGAAATTGAGAGGGAAGCTCTTGCTGTGTTGTCGGCAGCCACAGAAAGCTAGACCAAAATCTTCAGGGGGAAGGAGGAATGTAATAAGCTTGGCTGAATGAGCCTTATAACTTGCTCTGCTAAATAACGCAGGCATGGCGCAAACGAAAGCAGACGGTTCTCTGAAGTTCTTCAGAGGAGATGAACAAATATAGATAGATATGGAAGAAGGAAGCCAGTGAACCGTGCCCCTGTGAAGCAGTGATGGTAATATAAAAGAAGAGTTGGTCTTCTGTAGTTAAATGAAGTGAACGTTAATATCCTTGCGACAATATGACTTAAGTAATGAGTTACCGCAAGGAGAGAAGAGAAGAAAAAAATGTGATAAAGAATTGATATGATTGACCGTGTGGAGGATACGAGGGATAACAGTTCGTTGAAGTCTGTGGTGGGGGGGAGGGAGGTTCCGAAAATAAAAATATTTGTTGGAATTGTTTCCACAAGTGTAGAAACAATAACCTTTAAATATGACGGCGTGTGACAAATGCATGTGTGTGGCATTTTGCGTTTGTTGGTAAATGGGGTGTAAAGGCTCTTGATGAACCATTTGCGTAGGTGAATGAAACGAGCGATTCAGTTTATCTTTTATTAGGCAATTCTAAGGTTATCTCAGCAGCTACTGTAAAATGCTCTTTTCCCAAACAATTTAATTTTAATGGACACAAATGATCCTTCTCCGTATGCTCATGAAGCGGCTATTGTTGTGGAAGTTTTCTACGCAGGGGGTTCATTTACTATTCAGTAATTAAAATAATCAAAATTGGAGTACAATCAGAGCATGAAAACAGTCACCCGATTTATTCATTTTTAAAAACAAGTATGGCAATGTGAATTTCTTTTTGGTTTAGCCTTGAAGCATTTATCCAGCTTCTCTGGCACGGTTTAGGTCACTGCAACTGCCCTTTTTCAAATCCTGTCCGCCTGAAGCTGCCCAGACGACGACAGCTGACCACAAAGACAAAGTCTGTTCCAAGTTAACATCTAGCTCTCTCATAAGTCAATGACTGCACATATCTAAAATGATTTTTTGGGTACTGGTTGCATAAAACGCCAGCCTTGACAGCAACGTTGTACGAATCTGTTCCTAGATCTCTTGTAGTACTAATACTAAGAATATTACATGGGTCTCCCCTATCACATTCCACTGCTGGATTGAGCATGGCAACATTTTCTCCTAGTTCACCAGCTTACAGATTAAGACCATTCCGTTATCTGTGCTATGTGGGCAGACATACTTTCTTCAACCCTCTGTGACAAAACTGCTATTAGCCGTCACAGAATCAGCTCCGCTTTCACCCTGGTTAGCTGCATCGCTAAAAGGACACATTCTAGGAGAATAATCTTGACCTCAGCAAATGTAAAATCAGTCACAGCAACAGAATCGTTGACAGCACTTGACTGATTAGGCATGACAAGTGTCTGTCTTTGGAAAAGAGTTCCCAATGGCAGCCAGATCATTTTCACTCTCTATTCTGGAGATGATTTTTTTTTTTTATTGCAAACATGAAGTTAAGCCAACACGAGCTTCACCACCAAACAAAGCAGAGTATGGGAACACTTTATTTCCGAATGGTGAGCACACGTTCTTCTAAAATTGCATGGAATTGACGCCTGCATTCCAGTCTGGTATCCTGTCCTTCAAATCACCGTTAGCTCACTCTTCATAGAGTTGATTTTGAGGATGAAGTGGTTTACCATAAACAATGATGAGATTTGATCAAGCACCTGTCAATTCAGTGATCACGTGTCATATTGACTCTGAGCCATTGTGGCTTTGAAGTATGGCTGGGACACCAAAGAGAAGGAAAATGTCCATGTACTGCATTGCAACTTCTGTCGCTTATTTACTTGTCAGAGGCCAGAATATATTATGTACATACACACACACACACAAACACACACACACACACACACACACATATATACACACATATATATGTATATATATATATATATATATATATATATATATATATATATATAAATACATATATAGATATATCTAATATTGAGAGAGAGAGAGAGAGAGAGAGAGAGAGAGAGAGAGAGAGAGAGAGAGAGAGAGAGAGAGAGAGAGAGAGAGAGAGAGTACATAAAACCGGGGATATTATGTGACATGTAACTTACACAATTTTGCTTCATATTTAATTTACCTGTGTACATGTACGCTTGTTCAGTATATGATGTGCATAAATATCATCTGTGTATAGATATTTTGATAAAAATTTGTTGAAGAGGAATATCTAGTGAAATATGAAAAAAGAGACCTCCTTCAGCACAGCACAGTCCAGAAATAAATAAATAAACAATTGTATCACTGAAATTGGAAAAGGAATATGACCCTCTCGGGAAAGTGTTTCCAAGTATGTTAACTTGAATGTTTATCTGGTTTCAAACATTTTTATAGTTTTCCAAACTGTGAACAACAAAGATTTTCAAGTCAGGATAGTAATGTGGGTGATAGCTGAGTGTGATAAAAAAATACCTGGATATTTGTAAATTTCAACACTATGTTCATCTACTATAGGAACATGGGAAAATGGTTTTATTGGAAAGATGAAGTGTGTTACAAATTGTAAGCATGAACAGTGAGAAGTACAAATAATTGTGAACCTCGGATATCCAGATTAATCATCAAAGAATAGACAGGTTAGTATACTGCGGAGATCTTCGAACTTGTATAATGGATGGCTATGCATACATGCCAGGAGAGCTAAATGAAATTCCTGATCCACTGGTGTGAGAAGAGATTCACGGTGGATTTAAAAAGATTTTGACCTCGAAATCTGTTAGAACCCCTGCGAAGGACACGTTCATTTTTGTAAGTGGTAAGGGTTAATTTCCAATGTAATGACATTCATGAAAGAAAGCCAAAATGTAAAAGCTACAAGGCAGGGTTTGCAACGCGTCTCCTGCAATCTTAGGGCTCTGAGTACGTTGGCTGATCGTTATTACACATAAACATTAAGCATAAAACTTGTAACTTTCGCAGACTGTGATAATGGCAATAAACTCAGAATTATGAGGTATTTTACACCAAAGTTGCAACAGCTTTGAGGAAATTCTGATCTTAAAGTATAAAATTTGGAAAAGCAATGTGTTGTTCTTGATTTCATGGCTTTGGCAGTGGTAAGAATCTTACACGTCCCTTGTTGTTGAAAGCATTAGCAAGTGCAAGATCCTCGTACCCCTTAAAATTGGTAAAGCCCCTTAAAGTGACGTAAAGTCGTAACTGCAAATGCTATAAGAAGTACATTTTGTCTACTGTTTTATATTTTCATTGTATTATGACACTAATATACGAATTAACGATGTCCCGTCATGGCAAAAATCGGCTGATGGTATGTCACGGTGAAGAAAATTCTTCACTTTCTAGTATGAACTCCAGGCTAGAGGATTGTGGGTAAGTTCGTTTGCTGCAACAGCAGTATTAAACCTAGGTTCATATCCCTGATTCTCCCATTGGCTTTGCTGAAATATTCGTTGCCGTTTAAGAACATTAGCGTCCTTTACGAAGGAGGGTTATTGGCATAGTCGAAGAAAGCAAACTAAGTTGATTGTTTGAGCCATTGTAAGGATGAAAATATTATTTGGAAATCATTTTTAGTTTCATAATGTTTGCGTTGTCCACCATAATTACAAAAAAAAAATCCTTTCAGTAAAGCCTACATTCGTAAGGATGTATAGGCAAGTCACATCATTGCGTACTACTGACAGCCAAATGACTAGCGTCACTGAAAAGTCGTCTCCCCAACCATTCCATGGTTCGAGTCCCATTGGTGACAGATAGCTTATCACTTATAAATTCCCCTTCCGTGAATGCTGAATGAATTTGCCATGAAACGACCTTTGTAGCTTACTGTTTGTGAATACAAAAAATGTTACGGTGTATATGACAGAAATTATATATATGTATGTGTATGTGTGTATATTATACACACACACACATATGCACACACACATATATATATATATATATATATATATATATATATATATATATATATATATATATATATATATATATATAACAAATATATAGCCATATATTGAAAAAACTGGAGATGCAGCCACTTATTATCAAGACATGGTCACAAAACTGGAGATGCAGAGACAAGAGTCTTATATACTTATTATATAATACATATATATATAACCAAAGATATATATAATAGATAAGAGTCTATATATATATATATATATATATATATATATATATATATTATACACACACATACATATACATACATGTATGTGTGTGTGTGTATTGTGATATGCGTTTATAGTTTGTCATGTAAAAAAAAAAAAAAATGAAACTGTGAACAGACTAAAATAAGTTTTGTATTTAAACCTGACTACTTCCCGATTGGAAATGCATACTTAACGGTATATACTGTGTATATATATATATATATATATATATATATATATATATATATATATATATATATATATATATATATATATATACATATACATATACATACAGATATATAGACTCTTGTCTCTGTACATCTTTAGTTGCTGTGACCATGTCTTGGTAATAAGACGAAAGTATTTAGCATCTCCAGTTTTTCAGTTTTCCTTCGTGGCTGTAACTTTATTCGTATAATCACCACCTTTTTAATTTTTCGTGATTTAAATCAAACATGTATATATACCGTTAAGTATACACTCGGGAAGTAGCCAGGCTTAAATACAAAACTTACTTATTTTAGTCTGTTCACAGTCTCTTTTTTTTCCCCTACTTGACAAACCATAAACGCATATCACAGTGCACATACCATAACATATATGACGAGTGGAAAGCTAATATTCACCTGCTATTTTGGTGATTTTACTTCATAGTAGAATAGAGATATGAATTCTTATTAATTTGATAAATGCTAAAAGGAAAGAAAAAACGCATCAACTTCTTCGTGGAAACGGGGCCGATGACCGGGAGCCCAATGCCCTTGTCCAGCCCAGACTAAAAACAAAACAAGCACAAAGACGGGGACAGAAAATGAGAGTCGTTTAACACCGCGGGAAGAACGTCAGTAATTTCTACTGTTTCATTATGAGAAAACAAAGCACAAGAATAGGAAATCGAAAAATAACCGCCAGGAAGCAGTGGCTGCAGTTTGGAGGATCCCTTTCTGCTCATCTTGACACACGAATGTAAAAAGCAGAAAAATAAATATCATGCGAACTCTACCACCAATCTTGAAAAATATGTAAATATCTTTTAAGAATTTCCACGGCCTTGAGAAAAAACACCAATATATGGAAGAAAGAAAAGAGGCCTTGCTTTCAAGAGCCCTCCTCGATAAAAGCTTCCTACCGACCCCCGGAAGAAGAAAGAAAAAAAGGAGAAACGAAGAAGATATGTGATATAAGCACTAAGGCTAGGACCCAATAATCCTCAAAGTAGCAGCCAGAGAAGAGGCCTAAGGCTTATAGGTCACAGCTATGGCCCGTAAAAATATCCGATAAGAATAAAGAGCGAAAGGATGGCTGAGAAGGAAAGTTATAGGGATCTCCTCACACAAGGGTTTCCTTTTTGGTAATATATTTTTACCGGGAAATATATTGTATTCCAGAATAAGAAACAGTAAATGTGCCTATGTTTACGACATGGGAATATATTTATAATATGCCAATAATGTCTTAATTATCTGCACTTACTTCGATTTTTATGCATACATGAGCACACATATGCATACAGTATATATATATATATATGAATATATATATATATATATATATATATATATATATATATATATATATATATATATATATATATATATATATATATATATATATATATATATATATATATATACATATATAATGTGTGTAATTATAATAACTATAATGCCCTCTTAACTTCTAGAATTCTTTACACTTTTCTATACGTTTGTTACTACGAATCCTAAGATCCAGACGGGAGAACATGACGAAATTCTGGCGTCCATACAAGGATTTGAACCTACATCCAGAGTATCTTAAACAAAATCACATTATCGACCGGACAACAGGAACGATGATACCGTGGCCCTGGTTGCAGGTTCGAATCCTGCTACGGACGTCAGAATTTCTTCATATTCTTCCATTTGGATCTTAGTCTTTGTAGTAACAAGCATATCCAAGAAATGTGAAGAATTCGAGAAATTCAGAGGGCAAAATGTTTATTGCAATTACCTCCGTATCTAGTAAAGTGACCAGTAAAGTGTATAATATATATACACACACACACACACACACACTATATATATACATACATACATACATACATACATACATATATATATACATATATATATATATATATATATATATATATATATATATATATATATATATATATATATATAAACAGTATATGCGTATATATAAAAATGCCTAATAAAAGAAAATGTATAAGGGAAACATTCCTTTACACTATATTACTATAAATGTTCCGGAGAATATATAAAACAATCTTCGTGATTGCTCATATGAATTCATAATTGCATACATACCTAGGAATCATTTGAACAGCTTGAAACAATTATAATTTAATGTAGTTATAATTATGCATCAGAGGCACTAAACTGATTATGATTTCTAGTATATCTCGACGTCTTACATTGCGAGTTCAAAGTGAGAAAAAGGAGAGTAAGTAAAAAAAAAAACACCAAGTAAATATGTAAGAAGGGGAAAAGAAAAAGGTATACTGTTTATTATGGGAACTAGGAGAGAGGCCCTATTAATACTGAGTGCGAATGGATCACCAGCATTTGACGACGATAAAGCCAGACGCAGAGCGAGCGTAGGCTAGGAAATTTACAACTTGGTTAAAGAAATGCAATATAAAAACTGTACAGAAATCAAGGAATATGAAATAGAAAAAAATTACACTAAGCAAGTCAAAAGTATGGTGGAACAAGTATAAGTAAAAATAAGAATATCTATGGTCTAACTGCGATTCTTAGGGAATATATAAAAAGATGATTATCCTGTCTATCGACTTTAATTAAGCTCTTGAAATATAAAGTGTAACAGAAGCAAGAGTTAATAAAAAAAAATCCATCGTAAGTGAACAAATAGTAGTCCCTGCTTCTGACTGCCGAAGAGAACTGCATATCTGTCTGAATTTATAAAGCAGTAATTCTGACTCATGACCTCCCAGTAGTTTCCCAGTTCTGGCTTTTGTTTTCTTTCTTTTTTACCTATGGAATCCACTGTAGGTATCACTGTCAGGCGTTTACTGCGTTCCTTTTGGCCCCTAACAAGGGTAAATCTTGGGAGTTTTCTCTGTTTTTGTGCCTTTTGTTTTTAATTCAGCAGCCATGATGACGGTCTTTTCTTCCTCTTGCTGCCCAACCTCTCTAACTGTTAATCCTTAATGCAACTGTTGGGTTTTATTCCAATTTCACCTTTCGAGTCTTGTACCTCATCGCATCTGCTGTCCAACAACTCCAACTCCCTTTTTTCATGTCTTAAGCGCTGAATGGCTGGAAGTGCCACAGCATTTGGTTTGATAGCCTAAATTTTATATTATAATCATAACCTACGATATATCTACAATTTTCTAACACTTCGAAAGACAACCCCAATCTCTCTCTCGCTCTCGCTCTCTCAAAAGAAGGAAGGATATTTCTGCCGCCGATCAATGTGAGCAAATCCCGCTTGCAAGTACCGCTATAGACCCGAGTCCTATTTTACGACCCCAGTCAATGGAACAGCATCTACGGGAATTTCTCGAAAACGGGTTGAGAGAGAAAACAACGAAATAATCTACGTGAGCTGACTCTCGATTGCAGTCTTCAAGGAGGGCTCGCCAGGAGGACGAAATATAAAGGGGACGCCGAAGACGATGCAAAATGTGGAGGGATGAAAAGGGGCGAGATCATGTGGATGCCAGAGAGGCTTTCGGCAGCTGAGTCAGGGAAACCTGTCTGTAAAGGATTGTGTCAATTTAAGGATTTCCGGACGTAAGGAGAACGAACACATTACTTTCAGATGTCTGCAAAAGAACACCGGGAATAATAACTTTTAACTACTGTTGGATGGATGGATGCATAAATGCATGGAAGAATCATGGAAGAGTAAATGGATGGTTGGATAGTGTTTAGGAATGAAATAATAACTAGCGATATTATGACTAGGGTGAAATAAAGAGTCATTTACTGAAAATAATAAAGAAAATGGAGAAGCAAGTACTTCAAGAACTCAGCATAAAGTACCAAGTTCGTTTTTCATCTCAAGGAACCTTTCTGATGGAGGATATTGCATTACAGAGCAAAATATTTTAATAAAGGGATTAGCAATAAGGATTTCCATAATGAAAGTAAAGAGAAATCGACAAAGTCCACTTGTCAAAGAGTGAATAAACTGCTCCTATTAACACCAGGCTAAGGCTAACAAAACGGGATCTTATATATAAGCACATTGCTTTTGATAATGAATTAATCGTACATCTTTGAAACATACAGCCCTTCTACACGCTGCTGCAAAAAGGAAAATATTTTTGACTTTCGCCGAGTTCCTAAGAAAAGAAATGTAAGACTTAAATTTTTCATTTTCTCAGCTGACCTCTACCAGACACCTACGAAATCTTCATACTGATTTTGCCACTGAAATAGACTACAATCTCTCTCTCTCTTCTCTCTCTCTGCTTTATGTCACATTTCCTAAGAAGGAAATTCTCCTCCCCGATCAATCAGAGCGAATTCCCCATGCAACGACCACCACAGGAACGAATCCTTTGATACAGGCCCAATAAATGGATCAGCACAGAAAGGATTGGTCCAGAAATGTCTTTGAAAGGGAAATAAATAATCTACGTTAGCTGGTTCTCGAAAGCAACCTTCAGAAACGGGATATGAAGAAGACGAAATGTAAGATGGACACCAGAGATGATGCAAAGGATGGAGGAATGGAAGGGGGTGGGGGTGGGGGTGGAGGAATGAACTGTGGGTGCAGGAAAGTTTTTTGGCAGCTAGTTCAGAAAACTTGTGCATTGCGTCAGTTCAGGGAGGGCAGAATGGCATGAAAGCCTTCGCAGATGAGCAGGAAGAGAACAAACTACTTTGAAAGATCTGCATGGAAGGCTTTTATAAAATAACTTTCAACTACTGTTTTGAAAGATCTGCAAGGAAGACTTTTATAAAATAACTTTCAACTACTATACGGTGGATGAATGGATGTTATTTCAGATTAAAGTCCCGGCATTAGTCCTTGAATATAATAGCGAGCGATAAGACAGACTTTACTATTTCGAGAATAAAAAGAAAATCTAAAATATCATTCACCTTTTTTGTCCGTTGCTAATTTCAGAATTAGAGTACAAAATCTTGAATTACAGTACATGTTTTCATTCTAATGCACCGAAATGCGATAAATAAAAGTTGCATCAAGGTGCTGCAAATTTGATAAATCGTGAAGAAAAGCACTCTACATTCAAAATCAGAGAAAGCTGTATATGCTTTTTTGTAAAATTTTGCGTATCGACAAATAATATATGGAATATCATTTCTCTTGGATAATGAGGAAAAAATCTACATATCTTGGGAATATACTTTTGAAATTAACACAAGTTATGATGAAAATGACTTCAGTCAGTGTAACATCCAATCAGACCATCATCATGGCTACTGAATTAAAAACAGATGGCACAAAAAAGAGAGTAAGCTCCCAAGATTTGCCCTTGCAAATTTCTCAACTGCCTTCTATCTTTCCCACACCCTATGAAATCTTCATATCGTAGCTAACAGTGAGGTGGACCACCCAACTCTGTCTTTGTCTGTCTGTCTGTCTGTCTGTCAGTCCGTCTGTCTGTCTGTCTCCTGCTTTCGTGTCACAGATCCTAGAAGGAAACTCCCCTGTCCGATCTGTGTGATCAAGTACCCCTTGCAACGACCACCATAAGATCGCATCTCTTTGTATGGGCACATTCAGTGGAGGTAATGGGTCGAAAAAAGTGGGTTTATGGAACGATAAAGGAATAATCCATGAGAGCTTATTCTGCTATGCAACGAAATACAAGGCAGACGCAGACGACGAAGAAAAAGATGAGAGATGGATGAGCTGTATATGGAAGAGGGAGTTTTGGCAGCTGAATTAAGGAAACTTGTGAATAAAGGTTTGTGTCAGACGAACAGATAGAGGATAAACTACTTTAAATACCCGCAAGAAGACTGGAAATGGTATATCTGAACTAAGACCAAATAATCAATAAAGAGAAGAATTGAAGATACTTAGGTAACGGACACGATATCGTGCAAGATGTTTAGTATGAGTTCTGATATTTTAAAATATTATAATGAAAAAGGTAAAAATAAATGTGAAAAATAGTTCATAATGAAATAATTATTCAAAAATAGTTTCTTGACTCATCAAAGTCTGTGAGAATATTAACCAAAAAATAAACTGCGCACCCCACCACAGCCCCTCTAGTGATTGGCGCTGTCATTTCACATACTGGGAAGCGGTTCGAACTGTTATGGCAGCAGTGAAGTCCAAAAGCGCTCAAAACATATTCCCGAAGAAGCAATTCAGATGAAGGAACAGAAAGCCTTGAGAAATTGCAGTAACATTGCAGTGTACAAGAATATGCTGGAAGAAAGTAGTGACAGAATAATGCTTTAATATGAAACTATATAACACGGTTTAGGATAAAAAGGCAATGGTTTTTAAATATACTCAACTACTGATATCTGGTATATGAGGAAAATAAATAACAAAAATGACAATGTTCATAGTTAAGATAGTACACTTCGTATGAGTTAATCTAGCAATTGCCAACATACCTCGGTCCGGTTCAACGCCACACGCACCCAGAAGTATATATAAATGCAGATTTACAGTAAAGAAAAGGATAAATAAAGAATTAGGACTAAAGGAGATAATTATGCAATTACAAGGATCGGTTGCCTGTGAGTATGACCTACTGCAAAATATGAGTGTTGTTCCGTTTACAGGACTTCCGGTGGGAGTTTAAGCTGAGATCTATAAAATGGAAATCGGTGAACGAGATTAATTGACAGATCGCGTTCTCACGTGAAAAATACGTGCTTGATAATGGGACCGAGTAACTTTTTTTTTTATTTTTTATTTTTCACCTTGCAACTTCAGAAGAATCAGTCTCAACTTGTATCATTTGTCTGAGGGATTTCGACCTTTCTTTAAATCTCCAACACTGGAAATGGGCTCTGTGAAATGCTTCCTAAAGTTCAGTGGGAATATCAGGAGATTTAACCCGGCCTTTGGCTACTTTACATGAAGCCAAAAACACACAGATTTCTACAGATATATGGTGATCATAAATGCTCCGTATATGCCTATATTACATACACAAATAAATAAGAAGCAAACAATACGTCCAAAACAAAAATGTTTTCAGAAACCAACAAAACGTCTAAAACAAAAATGTTTTCAGAAATCAAAGGAAATTGGTTTAGTTTTTCAAGACTTTTTCTAGATGTCTACGTAATAATCGGATACCATTTTTCACGTTTTCAGAGAAACCGAGAAACAATAAACTATACTTGGACTCCAAAACGTTATGAAATTGGGAAAGTTCAAACTCTTTTGAATAAAAAAGACATCTCAAATAACCAAAAGGAACCTGCAGCAGATTTTACGATTTTGCCGCATTTTAGAAAAGGCTTCTTCCTATAAATCTTATCAATTTGTCCCAAAACCTGGAGGAGGAAAGCAATTTTTGTCCAAATAAAATCTCGCAGCATGACATTGGACTGCAAAAGGAAATGTCAACAACAATACATTTCATATAACCGAACGAGGAAAACCGAAGGACGAGAAACAGCTGAGTCACGATTTTAATATCACTATTTCTATATATAGAAGGAAATTATACCCAGCGGAAAAACATTATATCTCAAGGTTCTGTTGCGTAAATACTGAAAGGAAATAATATATAAGTGAAATAATGAAAGGAAATATATAAATCTTACTTATTGGTGATGTCTACATTTCCATAGTGTTTTGTTTGTCTGCACGATTTTATACATCTCTCTCTCTCTCTCTCTCTCTCTCTCTCTCTCTCTCTCTCTCTCTCTCTCTCTCTCTCTCTCTCTCTCTATATATATATATATATATATATATATATATATATATATATATATATATATATATATACATATGAAAATTGAAACAACGGAGTGAAAGATATTTCATTGACCCTCAGGCAGTTTGAAGCAATTGCTTGAAAATACTTTAGAGTAAAAGCAGAATATCTTGCACTCAGTTGTTTCCATTCCTTGTGGTCATATTCTCTGTTTACCTTTTATATTACGTGGTTATTCCTGCAGTGAAGCTTCAGTTATATATACTGCATACATATATATATATATATATATATATATATATATATATATATATATATATATATATATATATATATATATATATATATATATATATATATATATATATATATATATATGTGTGTGTGTGTGTGTGTATTACAATAAATATCATTTTGAGTTTTAATCTTAATTAACGACATGAATAAAAGGATTATAGCCAAGAGAGACCGGCAACCTTTCGTGAAAGTTACACAAATGTAAAAAGGAGGGCAAACGAAAAAAAGTCATCAGCAGTATTGAAAGTTTCGTAAAAAAAAAAAAAAAATTGCTGGCGAAGCATAAAGTTTTTCGTTATTGAACAAGATTACCAAATACAATATTCTGAAAGAGAGAGAGAGAGAGAGAGAGAGAGAGAGAGAGAGAGAGAGAGAGAGAGAGAGAGAGAGAGAGAGAGAGAAGGGATTGGTGAAGAGTGCGGGTGTGTTTGTGCGGGTGTGAAGTTGAGAGCAAGAAAGAGAAGGGGGTGATGAAACTGTTGTGTGTGTGTGTGTGTTTGGTAATGTGTGCGAGAGAGCAGAGAGTTGTGTTTTGTGGTTACTATTCACTTTCCTTCAATTCTATGTCTCCTTCTTAGCGCTGTATGTAATTTGGGCAATTCAACAAAAATTACCTTGAAAACTAATTTGACTTACATAGTATGATATTGATAAAGAATTCTCTATCTTATACTTTTCGCTGATGACTGAAACACTAAATTTTCACAGGTTTACTACTGCAGAGGTTTACGACATCGATTTCTTCACCCTGTTTAATTTTTTTCATGCAAGTTAATCTTCATTTCAGGATAATAAACTGCGCACACAAATAAAAAAATAAAAAACCGCGAATTCCAAGACAAATACAAAAGTGCATTCACAGAAACATTCAGTGTCGTAGAACACCTGTAGGTTGTAGTTCTACAAAAATCCACACGCACTGAAAATGGGTGCGTGGGTAAGGATCACGCCATACCTGTAGAAGGTAGCACCAAGTGTCCATCGAGCATTGGTCTGGTTCTCGCAGGAGAGTTTTGGCTGGAGGCTGAGGTGTTCGTTACGAGCGTCGCTGAGGAAATTCATGACGCCGTACCCGAATATCCTGACGGTGGTGAAAATGGCCTCCTGTAACGCATCGTCATTTGTGTCGAAGTGGACTCCTGAGGGGAAATGAGAAACAAATTGCAATCAGATTTCAAAGCACATTCTATGAAATACCTTAATTTCATTTAAACCATACTTCACAAATATCTTACACCAAGCGTGCTGCTTCATATCGAATAGCAAGATCCAGCAACATTGAGAAAATAAATATGTTAATTTTATCTACCATCTTACCCAAAATATGTTTTTATATTACCTCAAGAAATTTATTCCTGTAAAATCGTTATCACTAAAAATTCACACAAACAAACACACACATATATACTTTATATATATATATATATACTGTATATATATATTATCTTAAAACTCAACAAACGTTTGTTTGTTTCCTCACACTGAAGTTAAACAGGGCTGGTGCCCAGTGGATAGACTTCCCACCTTTCCCCTGACAATTCCATATATATATATATATATATATATATATATATATATATATATATATATATATATATATATATATATATATATAAAACTATATTTGTTTGTTTCACATCGGAAGTTAAACGTGTGTGTGTGTGTGTGTGTGTGTGTGTGTGTGTGTGTGTGTGTGTGTGTGTGTGTATAGAACCTCGCGCTCGTGTGGTCATCCTGTCGTTTGTACCTGCAGGAGATATTTTGTTTATATTTCAGAAATCAGAGGGATTTAGACACTCCAATAAAACTATACCATTCAGCTTTTGTTAGTCTCAGCAGTGAATTATAGAATAAAATATCTATTTATTAGCTGACTGTGATGTGTCGAAGCTAGACTGGGGAAGGCATCTGAATTTCAACTTGATTTCAAAATGTTTACCGGAAACTGATAAGGTAACACTGAAAACCATTAAGGGAATAGGCGTTGAC
Source organism: Macrobrachium rosenbergii (assembly GCF_040412425.1). Taxonomy (NCBI): domain Eukaryota; kingdom Metazoa; phylum Arthropoda; class Malacostraca; order Decapoda; family Palaemonidae; genus Macrobrachium; species Macrobrachium rosenbergii. The sequence goes on from NC_089754.1 coordinate 10,766,878, forward strand.
ATAAATGAATTAAAAAACTCTGTAATATACGGGGAGTCTCGTTTTCTTAGAAAGGTAAATTTTAAATTAGCCAAGCAACGACATTCCTCGCCATGCATACAGAACAGCAGACGTGAGCTTTTAAGTCTCCGAATCTCCAAGACACTCGAGAAGAAAAACTAGCGCGAGGCCAACGTTCAACGGAGATAACGAAGGGATATGAGAGCTTCAAAACACAGGGATTTTCCTCCAATCTTCATTATTCTTTCCCTCGGAGGGTAATACTAATTAGGGGAAAAAAGAAATCATCTCTTGATCTTTTTTTCCGCGACCAACAAAAATAGCTGTTGTAAGATTACGCTGAAGGTTAAGGAGGGCGCGGAGGAGCGCATCAGATATACACGTCATGCTCGATTCTTTTCAGTTAGAGCTAATTCCAGTGCTTAGGCAGCGTGGCCGGCAATTTCTCCTCGCTCCCAAAGGTCGGGAAAATAAAGGAAAGGTCGATAAGGACGTAAAATTTCATCCCTTTTTTAAGAAATTGAGACCATTTCCCCCAGAATTAGAACAATAGGTTTCATTAAAATATTTTCTTCCCTCTCTCTCTTTTCACGCACACACACGCACATATATCAATTTTCCTTGAACTACGTTGTCCACACAGATACAATGTGTGTGTATAAACATAAATATAAATATATATATATATATATATATATATATATATATATATATATATATATATATACACATACATATATATATATATATATATATATATATATATATATATATATATATATATATATATATATATATATATATATATATATATATATGAATTTTTATCACGTCATCACATTCTTTATTCACAATCATTCACCTATATGTGTCATTTAATTTCTATTCGCTCTACCTCGGAAAGAGCGAATTTGAAATTATATGACATCTGTAGCTTGATGGCTGTGACTATATATACGACTGTATATATGATGTATATATATATATATATATATATATATATATATATATATATATATATATATATATATATATATATATATATATATATATACACAACCATCAAACTACAAATGTGTGTGTGTGTTGTATGTGCGTGGACAACGTAGTTCAAGGAAAAATTATGTGAAAAATATGATCATGAGTAGCCTAATATCATTTATTAAAAGCTCTGAATTGGAAAGATATACTGTATATGTTTACATTGACTGCACACTAGACTTTTATCTGTCTTCGTAGTATGACATGATGGTGCGTTCTTGCTGGATCCTTTGTGCTTGCGTTCAAATCTTGTCACCGAAGGTGAAAAGTTCACTGTTTACTTCTCAAGCAAGTCTGGGCCTATACTAATAAGCGGATCTAAAAGTGTGTGCGGAAGTAGAGAGGTTCAGGGTGACTGAGGCTATTAAAATTTCATTTATAATTCGTAAGTGTGATCAATAAATCCCAGAGGTGTATGAAATCTATTATACATATACATATACATATATAAACATAAATATATATATATATATATATATATATATATATATATATATATATATATATATATATATATATACATATATACATATATATATATATATATATATATATATATATATATATATATATATATATATATATATAATGTGTGTGTACATGTATTTATGTCTCTTAACAATAATAATACACGGGATAAAGAATTGCAGCTTTAAGGCTACTGATGCCTATATAGAAAAATCGGTGTTCTCCATTTCAAGGGAAAATAAATACTAAATTATGGTGCCGACATATAGTAGTATATAAAACATCACAAGGAAATCATGAGAACATTTTATTTGAAAATATTTTTCTACTGAAAATATCACGAAACTAAGAGAAATGGATTCCTGCCACGGAAATTGTGTAATTTATAAGATTTGCTCAGTTATAATTACGGTTATAATTGAAATTATGATTTTAATTATTATGTTATTCGTAAGTGCGTAAACACGACGCAAGGAATTAATAATTCTCTGTAATTCGAGGATTAATGATACTGGATGTGTCCCGATGTTTGATGACCTTAGGATATTTTCTTTATGAGAATTTTTGAATGCTTGAATTTAGTAAACTTTTGCTTGGAACCTTGTATTCAAGTCAAATACAAGATTCCAAATAAAAATTTACTAACAAAAATCTATAGAAATTTGGTTTATCAAAAATACTCATAAAGTTTTAAAAGGATGCCTGAATGGTGCGGCACTCATCTCACGTTTACTGGGTCTTTGACTTGCTCCCCGCAGAAAAAAATGCATAGGGCTAGCAATACCATCCGTAAAGAATTACCCTAATGGTTAAGTTGGGAAATGCGTTAGAACCAAAGTAAGGACAGATTCTTATCTCGGAGTCAGTCAACGTGCAGGATGTCCTCTAAAACCGAAATGAATTTTCCGATGTACGAGATCACCGCGAGAAATGTAAGACCACATATTCATACGACGGTCTCAACATGGTTGCCAATGAAAAATCTCTCCCTCTAGACAGGAACTGTTAACCATTAAGCAGCTTGTTCCTTCATTAATGAGTCGTGCCTCTCTTATAGTTTTAAATTTAGCCTACGTTGAATTCCTCCCTCCGGAAAATGAGCATGTCACTCACTTTTTTTTTTTTTACCTCCAACAGCGTTAGGTAATGGTATTTCTTCTTTTATCCTTTTTCTAACTTTCTAAAATTTTATTTTTTTAAATATTTTACCTCTATAATTTTCTGTTTAATTTTTATATTTTTCACATCGTTTCACGGCAGTTTTGACTGGACTTGATAATGTCTCGAAAATTAACAAATAATATATATATATATATATAATGTATATATATATATAAATATAATATATATATATATACACACACACACACATATATATATATATATATATATATATATATATATATATATATATATATATATATATATATAAACACAGTTTATTCTTGCTGAAGGCATTTCATAATGTCACATTGCATCATCAATATATAATATATATATATATATATATATATATATATATATATATATATATATATATATATATATATATATATATATATATATATATATATATATAGCTAAGAAGGGGCATCCAGGAAAAGAAAGAAGTTGGAACCAAGTACACCGTACCTGAGGTTTTTCCCTGGCAGGCTTCTGAAGCCCAACATACCAGCGATTTTTACCCAACTTGACATGTCATTCGAGAGTCCAAGGTACAGCCATGCTCATAAGTGATGCAACATGATTCTTTTTGTATCATCCAGTTTTTTTCCTGTTTCATAAATGTCGATAAAATTGTGAATTAACAGCTAAAATAATTTTCCCTATGGTATACATATTATCCCTTCTGCATCAGTAAAATTTGTAACCTATGCAAAATTAATTGCTTTTTTTTTAACATTGCTTAGCTTAGAGCACAGATCGGTCATTGTAATTACCTCTGCAGCATATAATATTTGACCTAATAAACTTAACAATCATAACAAAATTTTCAAAATAAGAAACTTGAATTATGAAAAGTTTTCTTTGAGTTTTGATGTTTTAGGATTTTTTTCAAAATGATTTATGGGCCTAACAAAAGCACTTTTGATTGCTTTTAGTGAAGAATTATTCATTAATAAGGTCACTTGAAGTGCAAGAATGTGTATATAACTTTATATGCATTCTGGCCAGAAATTGTGAATGCTTAGTGTATTGCATTTTTAGCCAGTAAAGAAGACTAACACGCCTAGGCCTAGGAACAAAATCTTGGTGTTAACAAAAGTGTAATTACACAGGCGAATATTTACTAATAAATTATTATTTTTGAATGGTTAACAACTATAACAATTTTTTTAAAAATCCAAATATTCCTTTAATATACAAAATAAGTGTTTTAAAGATAATTTCATTGTCTCTACACATTGTAGACCTATGTTCCAGCTCGTTCATGTTGCCATCATTCATATGGTTGCATCACACAAGCCTGCCCACCCGTTGATATAGGTGGATGCGTTTTAGCTACAGTGATACCTTTGTATATATTTATGTACCTTTTTCAGCGTTGAGGAGTAATAATCATCTTTTAGGGCTATTTAAAAATTTCATTGTTGCAAAGCAATCAATATCAGTATTATGAATTTTTTTTATTTAACATTTGAACCAATGTTTGACGAAGAAACGCATCGGCACTGGGTAAACGAAAGTTTTGGGGATGTTTCGTCACTGTTTTTAAAAAATTTGGCTACATATAATTTATTCTTACAGTTTTGATATACATGTATATGACAGATTTCACTCTTATGGTATATACTGTGGCCTTACTTTACAAATTAAATGTGTTTTCGCATTCAAATAAAAGATAACTATGTAGCTTATTAGTTTGCCAGTTTGTGAGTTTTGAATGAAATCCTTTGCAGTGATGTAGTATCACTTATGAACCAGGCTGTACGTTCCGGTGTGAGTCAGAAGTTTATTTCTGTGAAACAAGTACTCGTGCGTTCATTACTCCCATCATATGTGAAGGGGTAATCCTTGTCCTTCACTTTTTTGTCTTCTCCTCCATTCCTCATAGAGCTTCTTAATTATACGCTGTTTTCCCCAAAATATTGATCAAGTTCTTCCAAAATTATCAAAGGATCTAAAAATATTTTGTTGTTCCGTCTTTTTCCTTTGTTTACTTTCCACCACTAATTACCATTCCAGTAAATCTTAATTCACTTTTGCTTCCCTTTCTCACAGCTTCTATTGGGATTCCTATTCTCTTCTAAAACTTCACGTTGATCGTGGTAATTCTTTGCTTCACCTATTCTAAAAATTTTCTCTTTTTATACCATCACCTATTACTTTTGAGGCACAGGCACCTATAGAATCCAACAGCTTCCATTTTTTCAGCATCTATATCATCGTTCAGAGTTCAAGTTTCCTGACTTCAATATACTATTAAAACCTTCAGTATCACTTTTCTGTTCTTTCGCTGACTAATCGGATCACTCCATGCGACATAACACACCTTGCCTCAGACCCAGTTTTACAAGTAAAAGCAAATTTCGGGTCTTTACGCTGAAACACAGATATTTTCATAAATACATTCCGTTACTCTCAATAAAATCTAATTTCTTTTCACAGTACGCATCCCCTTTAACTTCTCCACAACTTCTGCACAAAGAATGTTTTCTATGTTCATGTCTCCTCTATAAAGCTCTATCTTACCCTTATTCATCTCACGCAACTTCTTAACAAAACACTTGATCCACCTAACCTCTAGCTCCCCTAAACACACACACTGCTCTTCTCCTATTAATACTCGTTGTAAATGGCCTCCTTTCTCAAACAAATCTCACCCTCACTTTCACTGATAGGCCTATAGTAGGCATCATGGTCTTGTAAATTTTACAGCCACACACACACACACACACACACACACACACACATATATATATATATATATATATATATATATATATATATATATATATATATATATATATATATATATATATATATATATATATATATATATATATCTATATATATATATATATATATATATATATATATATATGTATGTATATAATATATATATATATATATATATATATATATATATATATGTATATATATATATATATATATATATATATATATATATATATATATATATATATATATATATATATATATTTACACACAAAATATTTGAACAACATAAACATTCCAATGTTTATGCGAATAAAGACGAAAATACATATGTTACGCTATCGATAAGGTTGCTGAATCAACCAACCAATCAACTCCCACCACTTTTTTTAACTTTAGGCCCAGCTTGGAGCGAATAGAATTGTTTGTATTTGCATTAGGTAAACAAGGTGTCATAAGGCCTGATGCAATCTCGTTTAAATGTAGATCATTGTTAGTCATTCATCTGACATACATAATAAACTAAAACAACGGACCAGAACATCGCTTAATCGCAGTGGTAATTTCAGCAGAATTTTAACCGAGGAACCCCATTCTCCAAATCTGACAGTGGCAAGTTTATCACATAACAGATTTCCTTTCTCTTCGCACACACTCATCAAGCCGAGCCTTTGATAAATGGAGAGTTTAGAAAAGGCACTCCCTTTGATGCCGGAATGGGGTCTGAAAATACTTCTTCAAACGCGTTCCCGTTTAATACCGGAAACATTGCAGCACAGACAACACTGAACTGAATTTCGTATGCTGTGGTTTTCGTAGCAAAGGTCGTAACAAAAATGACGAAAAAGTTACATGTGTGTGGATTTATATATATATATATATATATATATATATATATATATATATATATATATATATATATATATATATATATATATATATATATATATATATATATATATAGTGTGTGTATGTATATATATACTGTATATATATACACGTGTGTGTATACAAGAGGTTTTAACAGCAAAAGGAACAAATCCCCAATAGGTGTCTTGATTTTATTCTTTTACCAATGTCAGTTCCCCTGCCCAGTTTAGACATTTCAGCAATTTGGTCTTTTCTTAACTGTAGACTTCGATGCGGGGATGTGTTTGACTAAGATTTTCTTGCTTCGTGATTTCTGCAACTTCTGCCATAAGCTTTTTAGTCTCGTGAATCGAACGGAGAATAAACAAAAAGCCTAGAGTTAGACCAAAACTTCAGTTCTCAAAGTACACTCATACGGGGAAAGATTCTTTTTATGAAACCTGAAGTTTTGTGAATGTTAGATTTTTTTGAAGTATAATATAACGGTCGCTATCGGCCCCCTTTCTCTCCCTCATTCTAACGCGAGCTCTCCCACCAAATACACAGCAGTGACCCTTTCAACCCTCTCGGGACGTTCGATTCGTCAGAACAAAACCACAATGATTGATGGAGCTAATGAAAACCCGGCGATTTGCATAGGCGCTGCGCTGCTCCCACGAAGAACCGGCAGGGTCTTATGACATGGAGGGGATGTGTGTTAAACTATTGCCCTGCTGGATTTCCTTGGCTGAAGTCCTTCGTGCTGTTGTATATTATAGCTGAATATTTCATTTAGGTCATCACAGGTACACTAGAGATGAGAAGTTTAACTAAGACTTAATTTGTCTCTTAATAATATACTCACTGAATATCGGTAGATTACTAACAGATCATTGAGTCAACAGATAAATACATGTGAATAAAGAATTAAGCGAAAATATACCAAGATTCCAACAGAACTGTGAAGGGAAATTACTCAAACTGGGATTGTTACATCTTTGATATACGAGACAGAGTTGCGAGGAGCATATTAATGATGAAGCACACGTAAAATGATTCTGGTAAACAGGCGATATTATCCCATAAACTACTGTATATATGCATGTTGCAGATGATTTCTATCTTTTCTTATGCACACAATTATGATGAATGAACTAAAATTGATTTCTAAATTCTCTAATATTGTCATGGCAAAAAACTACAGATAATATCAAACACAGGCAACACTTAAAATATAAATGGAAGCCATCATATCATTTATTAAACTATATTTAACTTTAATATGAGGTTTAGAACAAGACTATCCATACTTATACTTTTGTAAAGTAACTTTTTTTCTCTCTCTCTCTCTCTAACGCTATCATAACACACAATTCCTTTAATAGAATCCCAAAAAGAATATATCGTATTTGTATGCCATTCAAGTACCTGATTTCTTTTATTTTTTATTTCATTACTATTGTCTCTTTTGATAACTCATTACAGAGAACAACTGTTGAGGAATGAAAAGATGAAATAAAGAAGGAAGTAGAAAAATACCCATCATTTCTTGTAGGTCTGAATGAGTCTATTGATTTAAAAGGCACAGAGAATTATTGGCTAGTATGTCTTAAGTCAGGCAGTCCATCCCAGGATAACATACCACTCATCATCAGACTGTGTTATCAGCCAAGCAAGTCAAATGACAGAGAGGAAACCATATAATCTTTCAACGCCGCCAACATTACCAAATAAAATAAATGTAACATGTCGATAAAGGAGGATTATTACTAAGTATCAGTATAAAAACAATAGTATAAGAGTAAGAGAAACACGGTGCAATCAAGTTTAGACTTTTATGCAGTCTTTCTGAAACCCACAGGACGAATCGTAATTTACCTTAACCTAGTGGTTCTCAATCAGGGGGGAATTCAGAGTTTCAGGGGCGGAACTGTGACCAAGGATTTTTCGTATTATATACATATTATTTGGAATGCACCCTTTGATGCAAACAATTTGGAAGGGGGGGATGACATTCTGACATAATTATGGTGAAAGGGTGCATGGGCCAAAAAAGGTTGAGAACCACTGTATAACCCAACGTAGAGAAATCATTTTGGCCACTACATTTGTTGAAATTACACTCATAATCTACGGCTATTTCTTTACTGTCAGCCAGAAACATTGTTTTAAATATCTACTTCGACCAGCCAATGGAAAACAAATATTTTTAATGAGTATTTTTTTCTTCAGTTCAACAAGTGAGTTTTGTTACAGTATATTAAGCTGTAGCAAAATGTACATTAAACGATTATGCTGTAAAGGAAATGTTTTTCGTAAAATAAAAATATACTGTTCACCAGAGAGAGAGAGAGAGAGAGAGAGAGAGAGAGAGAGAGAGAGAGAGAGAGAGAGAGAAGGGGCAGGGAGTGAAAAGTTTTGGGATCACATTCCTTTGTTCCTATACAATGGCAAAACATAACAGCCTTCCTATATTTCCAACAGGCATCAAAGAGATGAAATCCTAGATTACAAAAAATAAAGAGAGAGAGAGAGAGAGAGAGAGAGAGAGAGAGAGAGAGAGAGAGAGAGAGAGAGAGAGAGGTGAATGGAAATTTCGAACTACGAATGAAGTATACGGCTTTAACTATTAGTAGTTAGTTGAATTTTGTCCAGAAAGATTTTTATCCATTTGACAATAAAGCTTTAAGAAGAATATTACGAGTCTGGGCGTAGGATAGGGCCAGAAATTATGACATAAGGGAAATTAGGGAAGTTCTATGGGTTCATGAGATAAAGATGAAAAAGGAAATTTGGAGGTGGTTTGAAAATTTCCTTCACATAATGCTTGGTAGAACAGCGTCAGCTGGGGCCCTGAGAGCTCCGGAAGAGTTGGAAGACCGAAACCTACTTAGATGAGAACTATGAGAAGGGAGGCTGAAGATAAGTGGATATTTGTGGAAGATAAAGCACAGGAAAACTATGAGTGGCAAAATGTCACATAGGCACTTTGCTGCATGTGGCGTTGGAAGCCATAATGATGATGGTGATGATAAAGTTACTGTCACTTACTGTTAACTGCGCAGTAATTTGTGTAAATGGGTTCATTAACTATGATACTCTTTCTTGTTATTACCTCACAGTATCTTCTTTGCATTAGTTTAATGAGGTGAGGTTCCTATACCTGGCAAATGCAATTAAACGGCGTTCATCTTGCGTGTGAATGTGTGTGTATATGTATTTATATTTATATATATATATATATATATATATATATATATATATATATATACATTATATATACATATATATATCTATCTATCTATATATATATATATATATATATATATATATATATATATATATATATACATATGTCCAGAAATGCAACTGCATATGCACATGCAGGAGGGAGGAGATAAAATCGTAGTTAGGGGTGCGACGATGCTTGCTGTGATACCATGCCGATGCAGGTGCATGTCTGGTTCCTTTTAGATATATATATATATATATATATATATATATATATATATATATATATATATATATATATATGTGTGTGTGTGTGTGTGTGTGTGTGTGTGTGTGTGTGTGTGTTATATATATACGAGGTGTGATCAAAACGTATCAGGACTGGTGCTATAAAAAGAAAACTATAACACATGCCATTTTAGCATTTAATTTCCTTCGAAGTAGTCCCCTTCGGAAGCCACACACTTCACCCAGCAGTTTCAATTGATGGAAGCATTCCTGGAACTCGTTTTCTGGGATAATCAGCAGCTGCCTCGTCGCATTCACTTGGATCTCTCCTTTCAAGTGGAATTTTTTTTTTTTGGAAAGAGGAAAAAGTCGCAAGGGGCGAGATCTGGCGAATACAGTGGCTATTGGACCTGGGAGATGTTGTGCTTGGCCAAAAACTGCTGCACAAGCTGCGCTAAATGGGCAGGTGCGCTGTCATGGTGCAATTGCCACTCACCAGACGCGTGCAATTCTGGCCCTTTCCGACGAACAGCATCCCGCAAATGCCGCAACACGTCACAGTTTAAGTTAAGTATACCTTAGTTTTACCAGACCACTTGAGCTGATTAACAGCTCTCCTAGGGCTGGCCCGAAGGATTAGACTTTTTTAACGTGGCTAAGAACCAATTGGTTTCTTAGCAACGGGACCTACAGCTTATTGTGGAATCCGAAGCACATTATAGCGAGAAATGAATTTCCATCACCAGAAATAAATTCATCTAATTCTTCATTAGCCGGCCGGAGACTCGAACTTGGGCCTAGCGAGTGCTAGCCCACAACTCTACCGACTTTTCAAACGAGGAACTAACACGTCACAGTAGTACTCCTTGTTTACTGTCTGACTAGGTGGAGCATACTCATGATGAACAATTCCCTTGTAGACAAAGAAAACGGTCGACAGTGTCTTCACACTGCTTCGACTCATTCATGCTTTCCTCGGTCTCAGAGAGGCTGGGGTCCTCCACTGCCAAGACTGAGTCTTGGTTTCGGGGTCATAGCCATAGACCCAAGATTCATCACCCGTTACGACAGTTTTTAAAAAGTTTTCATCTTACCCCCCTGCAACCAAGGAGATCTTGCGCAATTGAAACCCGAGTTTCGTTTTGGTCAGCTGAAAGCAGTCTAGTCACAAATTTGGCGGACACGCGACTCCTACCCAAATCTTCCGTGAGAATGGACTGAACTGAACTGTAACTAGTCTGCACATCCTTTCATAAAGCACGGATGTTGATTCGAAGATTTCCCCTCGGAGATGCACGCACAACTGCAATGTTTTTCTCAGTTCTGCTGGTTGCGGGTCTTGCAGAACGTTCGTCACTATCGACAATCTGTCGGTATCTTGGAAACATCTGAACCGCTCGTACACTCGTGAGCGGCTCATACACACCTCTCCATACACTTTTTTGCAACTTTGCGTAGGTCTGTGCGCAGGTATCGCCAAGCTTTTGGCAAAATTTCATGCAGCTTCTCTGCTCAACTTTCTCCATCATAGTCAATGCGACGACCACACACACACTACACGCGTTCCTTCCAAGCACTGCTTTAAAGGGCGGAAGTGAGCTAGGATGCTAAAAACTTCGTTTGCATGCACAATGGAGGTCAAGGTCCATCTTTGCCAAGTGGCCTTATTCTGCGTATTTTAGCTCCTTTACCATAGCAACAGTCCCGATACTTTATGATATGATCACACCTCGTATATAAATATAATATATATAACATATATAGGCCTAATATATATATATATATATATATATATATATATATATATATATATATATATATATATGTATATATATATATATACATATATATATACATATATATATATATATATATATATATATATATATATATATATATATATATATATATATATATATATATATATATATTGTGAGGCCGTACATTTTGCATATGCATATATGCGTATGTGCACTCGTAGACTGAGTTTTTATGCGTGTAGTTATCGTCTGTTTTTCAGCCAAGCATTTGCGATAATACTCGGAATATTAATTAATTCTTCTGTACGAAAATCCCTCCTGTATTGAGGAACAACTAAAACATTTGAATATTCGGTAACCACATTGATAAAGCAATACATCAATAAAAAAACTGATTTATTAACTATAGATTACATTGAGTATCCATCGTAATTTACAATGCAAATATTTACCCCTATTCAATCAAGTATTGACAATTACTAATAGAAACTCTGGCCGTTGTATAACGTACAGAATTAGATTCGTTTTAGGTAGGGCGTATGGTGAATTTTACTGATAATTTTATTTTTTAATTTTCTCCTCATTTCGTACGTAAATATTGCTTACAATATATTTTCATGGTATAGTAAATTGAGAATATATGTTAACTGTCTGATAAGCATATGCAGAAAAGTCCAAGCTGTAACAAGGCGAGAGGACACAGCGTTATTATTTCTAAAACAAATTCTGATTAGTTTTCATGCTCAATACGCAGTAAGAAGTATTTGCAGGTAATGTATGTTTGGAGCTCTCGCGAATCTTCATATTAAATTATATTTGCAAAAAATAAATATCAAGTGGTTTCAAGAACCTCATTCTGACACACTGGATGCGAGTTCGAATCCTACCACGGTCGTCAGAATGTCTTCATTTGTTCTCCATTCGGATCTTAGGCTCTGGATTTGCAGGCGCAATCAAAATCAAAAGTGTGAAGATATCTAAGAGGTCATTGTGGCTATTACGAATACATCATGTACGATATTAAAAGCGAGACAGTTTAACCATGCAAGGATTTATGAATTTTAAGCAAGGATGATAACATTTACCATTGTAATCACGTACTTACTCCTTCTCTCTCATTAATATTGAATAGTAAGCATCATAATTAATTCTCTCCCGATCAATCGAATATCAAATTTCCCAATTATGTAGACACAACAACACTTTCAACGTTCGGCCTTCCTTTGGGCCATTTGATTCAGCGAGACAGAAACCCGTTGATTAATGTTTTTAATGAAAAACAAACGATTTGCATAAATGCCCAAAGCGAGCATTGGAGAGAGAGAGAGAGAGAGAGAGAGAGAGTCTAATACAAGCAATTAGCTTGCATTTTCTTAACTCAGAACTCTCTTGTTTGTATCGGAACTGGTTCACGCTTTATACTAATTTTTACGGAAACATAATATTTAACGTTATTATCTACTGAACTCTGGGTATACATGCACAGGCACATAAGAACATAATATAATATAATATAATATAATATAATATAATATAATATAATATAATATATATATGCATGTATGTATGTATGTATGTATGTACGTATATATGTATATCGAATTTTGTTTCGTGAAGTGCTTCATTAAAACCTATGTAACGTACTGATTACGCAGTGAATTAGGTATCTGGTTAGTAACCAGAATTCTAAACAGGTCGGAGAAGGGCAAATGGGCTAGCTATTATATTGTCCCAAATTAGCTGTTGAAGTAAGTGCAATGCCTCCTGGGGGCAATTCCCTCTATGTGTTAAAAGAAAGAGGAAACGAAGAACCTCAAGAAAAGTAGAGATAATTTACGGTCAGGTAAGTGCAGGGAGAAAAAGTACATTGGAGAAATAATTCTCAGAAAAAAAAAATGAAAATGGAGAGATATTGTCTGAAGTGTACGTAATCTTGGGTCGATGCAGCGAGTCCTTTCAAGTTGGGGGAGGATAATTGTTCTGTTGTAACGGTAAAGGTGACAGATATAAGTTCGTGTGGCATTGTGTATGTGAGTTTAATACACTGCTAATGAGCCTATGTATAGGTGTTTCAAAGTGGCTATATTATTAAACCAATTGGCCTGTAATATGGGTGACAGCAAGTTTAGAGGCAACATTAATATATATATATATATATATATATATATATATATATATATATATATATATATATACATATATATATACATCCACATTTGTATGTATGTGCGTATGTGTGTATATATATATATATACATTTATATCTATACATATATATACATATATATATATATATATATATATATATATATATATATATATATATATATATATATATATATATATATATATAAAACATATATATATATATATATATATATATATATACATATATATACATATATATATATATATATATATATATATATATATATATATATATATATATATATATATATATATATATATATAACTTTTATCACATCACCGTGATTCGTATAAATCAGTAAGCTACAAACGTTTAATATCAATTCGCTTTACACTCGAAATAATATATTTTCATATATGTTACCGAAGGGGAATCTTTTAGTTGATAATAAGTTCGTAGTCCCGTGGGCTCGCTGGTTCGAGCCCACGGGACGACGAACTTATTATCAACTAAAAATTCTTCGGTAACATATATGAAAAAATATATTATTTCCGAGGTAGAGCGAATTGGATATTAAAGGACGTTTGTAGCTTACTGATATGATATATATATATATATATATATATATATATATATATATATATATATATATATATATATATATATATATATATATATATATATATATATATATATATATATATATATATACATACATACAGGTGTCCATAAAGTCTCTTTACAATTTAAAAAAATATATTACAAAAGCCACTGATGAGATGTCTTAAACACATTTGTTCTATGTACATAGCAGTTATCAAAGTTTTCAATCACACTGCATTTGTGTATTTCTGGCATCCTATTGATGAAAGAGGTGCTGTTAAATGAACCCCTAAAAAATGGGTTCTCCTAAAGAAATGGCACAATATTTGTCATGGTTTATTGAAACAAAATCAGATACGCAGACTCAACAAAACTACAGAACTAAGTAAGGAGGATATCCACCATCACGTCCATCAATTTGTGCATGGTACAAGAAATTTATGGAGACAGGGACAGCGTTGTATAAAGGAAGGAGAGGACAATCAAGAACATCTTAGGAAAACATCAATCGTGTAAGACAAGCCTTTGATTGTTATCTTACAAAGTCCATTGGTACTGCTGCCAGACACTTACAGCTACCACGTTCAACAGTGCACAAAGTCCTACACAAGAACTTGTGATTGTATGCCTACAAAGTGCAACTCATACAGGCACTCAAGCTAAAGGATAAACCAAGACGAAAATAGTTTGTAGTTAACATGCTGGAACAAATTTCTGAGGATGAAAAGTTCCTCAACCGAGTTTGTTTTGGTGATGAGGCAACCTTTCATGTTTCAGGGAAACTGAACACACATAATGTGAGAATCTGGGGATCAGAACATCCCCATGTGACTAGGGAACTTCACCGAGATAGTCCAAAGGTGAATGTGTGGTCAGGGGTCATGTGCAACCAAATCGTTGGTCCATTTTTCTTCAATGAGGCATCAATTACTGCAGATTTTTACCTTGACCTTTTGACCAAATATGTGGCACCACAACTAGATGACCTTCAGTCAACCATCATTTTCCAGCCAGATGGTGCACCAACACATTGGGGACTGAATGTTCGTGGGTTCCTAAATCAAACATTTCCAGACCGGTGGATTGGAAGGGATGGTCCAGTTCCCTGGCCACCTTGTTCACCAGATATCACTCCCCTGGACTTCTTTCTATGGGGTTATGTTAAAGATATCATGTATCGAACAAGGATATGGGACATCACTGATCTCAAGCAAAAGAACACTGATGCCATTGCCACCAGTGATGAGGTTATGTTACAGCAAACATGGCAAGAAATCAAGAACAGTCTTGAAGTGCTTTGTGCAACTAATGGTGCCCATATGGAGGTGTATTAAATGATGCAAAAAAAAAAACTTCATTATCTACTCATTTTGTAATAATTTCCACATATTGTCTGTTCACTTTCCTTTTGTAATATATTTTTAAATTGTATAGAGACTTTATGGACACCTGTATATGTATGTGTGATAAATATATATATATATATATATATATATATATATATATATATATATATATATATATATATATACTGGTAGAAATATTTAATAATAATTTTGATGTAGCTCGCCATGTTTAAGTTACAGACAGAACCAAAGAAGAGAGTTCTCTTTACTACTTACTTTGAAAACTTTAGAATGAACACTAGAGAGAAATCAGGGTTGGGCACCCTTATACCCTTTACACTCCTAAGTCTTTCCTTAATGACACTCTAAATCTGCCCTTAGGACCTACTAGCTGAAAGATCTTTCTTCCAGATAACGCCCCAGTTCGTGGGGATACACGTGAAATGCCCGAAGCAGGGATTAAATGGGAATTGCCCTCCACAGCCAGGACACCTGAACTGCTTGGGGTTAAGAACACTGGAAGTAAACCGAGGACATATAAGCTCGCCCCTGTGGTCAACAATCGAGAGAAGCAGCCTGGACACGACACCAGTAACACACTATCAACGTGTCCCCAGGCGTAGCTAACCCTCTTTGTCCGGATGAGAGCCTAGCTATCCAAGAGCCAATCTGAGTGTCCCGTAAAGAAGTCCCACTTGATAAAGACTCCACTGATGCCATATTCATGATAAATCTACTCATGGATTACGGTACTGTTTGGTTAGAAGGTTTTCAGTTAATTCTTTCTTCTTATTCTCATTCCATTTCCATTCTCTACTTTCACTGTGCTAAGAACCTTGAATCATTGTCGGTACCCATTTATCAGCGTTAAATCTTATGTTGCCTGATCATAAGTGACGTCACTCTCCTTAAGCCTTCAGCAACTCCCTCTGTAAAGATTTCGATTGTAATTGGCTTAACAACTGTTTGTGTACCTTTCTCCACTTGCAGAAAGGTTGTGTATGCTGCTGTAAAAACCATCTGCCTTCACTGCACCCATGTCCCTCAATCAAGCCATCAAGCTTATTTATTCATGTCTCATTATGCACTGCGTAGCACTCTAGTTATTTAAGCTTGTATCATTTCATTTGACAAGTGCCAAGAGCCCAGTGTATATGGCTCTCTGTAATTAATTTTTGTAAGTAATGTAACTACAAGTAACTAATTTAGACTTGTAATTTCTCTCCTGAGTCCTTCCCCTAACTGAAATCTCATTTAGATAACTTCCTTTTGTATTACGTCATGTTGGCCCCCAGTCAGAAGCATCCCCAACAAGGTAAGAACTACAGTGGCAAACAACACTCATATATATATATATATATATATATATATATATATATATATATATATATATATATATATATATATATATATATATATATATATATGTATGTATGTATGTATGTATGCATATAAATGAATTCTCCAAGGCGAACTCAGATATTGTCATATAAATGATTTCAAGTATACACATTTCTGTACTAAAGCTAAAATACACACGAAATTTGTATCCTTAGAAGCTTTTAGGGTAATATTTTTTCCTTATCCATACTGTATGTCTTCGCCCCTTACTACAATGTCTGTTTATGGAGTTACCGTACCATCCATAATTCTCTTCTCCTCACTGTTTAATACGAATTACCATAACCCCGAAAATTAAGCGTCTAATGAAAAGCAAACGATTTGCATTACTGTTTAAAGGAGACGGTTTGTCGAGAACTGGCAGTCTTTTGACACGAGCAAGATGTACGTTGCATAATTAACATTCATGCTTCCTCTCTTGTTGGCTCTGTCTTAGTTTAATTGAAAGGGTTTCAAACTACTTGCTCCTGAGACCGGTTTTTTTTCACAAAATATAAAGAGGAAAAAATTTAACTCTGATTGAAAATGATCTCTTCATATGGGGTTACCCTATGTCCCATTTAATTTATGAATGCATTTTTGAGTCACAAACGCCAGCAAACACATGCAAAATTTTACAGTAATAATAACTAAAATGATCTGACGATACGTCACGCCTGCGTTGGTAACTGAACGAAAATAATCGCAACTGAATGAAGAAATACGAAAAAGTTATACTTTCCTGAAGAAGTAATGTTTTCCTTTCTCCAACTTGAACGGATACTTGAAGTTCATTATGTTATTTGAGGAAAACCTCAATAATTTCTTAGGGGGAAATAATCGGGAAAAGATTCAGGTCTCGGTTTTAAAGTCCCAGAGATTTGAACGTTTACATTCGTTAGTCTTTCAAGTTGAAGGAGTTATCTCAACTCCTTAAATCTACGTTTTAATGTTTAAAACTGACTTCCTACGTCAGGGTTGCATTTATAGATTTTATAATAATTAGACTACATATATGTATATATATATATATATATATATATATATATTTATATATATATATATATATATATATACACATATACACTATAACTGGAATTAAGACGCAATATGAAATGCAAGGTAGAGATGGCCAGGAACAAAGTGCACCCGAGGGTTCACTGCAGATATAACACCCATGTGTTTTGCTTTCTCTCGTCAAACACTTGTTATCTATCTGTCTGTCAATTTATCTATCTATCTAACTAACTATTGCACTCATATATATATATATATTGTATATATATATATATATATATATATATATATATATATATATATATATGTATATATAATTTGACCACATGAAATGAAAATTAAAGTTTTGTGGTCTTTAATTTTCGCCTTCATGTGTTTCTTCACACACTGAAGCCCTCATTTGCTTGTCACGTGCAGTTTGGTGACTTATTGCTGAATATATATTATATATATATATATTTATATTTCATTTTATTTATATATATATTATTATATTTATATTATATTATATTATTATTTTACACCATACACACACACATATATATATGTGTGTATGTATATTTAAACAGTACCATTTTCACCTTGAATAATTCTTACTAAATCTTTTATGATAAGGTTGATAGCACTATGCCCTATTCCACCCTGGCATCGACCCAGTGCAGTCGATTAACTTCAGGTACCTAATTAACTGATGAAGGTCAACAGACGCGAAGTGGAGAGAAGGGGAGAGCCGGAAATTTCTGAGGCCTTGACTTCAATTGTGTGTTCAGGATACGAATGTAAATACCAGTATAAGCCTGTTTCTCGGTTTTTTCCACGGATAGGAATACGCGTTAGTCTTCTTAATAAAGCAAAGAAGCTCTACTGATTTTCACCCACATGGATCAAAGCTTATTCGATATTCAGCTTTTGAGCAAGTATATCTGGCTACTTCCAAACTCCACTTCAGAAGAATTAATGCTATTTTAATTTTTTCCCCAAAAACATTTTGCCTTAGTGTAAGTCTTTAAAT
Organism: Macrobrachium rosenbergii; assembly: GCF_040412425.1. NCBI lineage: Eukaryota > Metazoa > Arthropoda > Malacostraca > Decapoda > Palaemonidae > Macrobrachium > Macrobrachium rosenbergii. The sequence goes on from NC_089754.1 coordinate 10,785,862, forward strand.
GCTGAACTAACAAAAATTCGTTGGGGTAGATGGTTTACTAAATGTAAAATGCTGTCATCAATTTATGTTCACAACCTGGTAAGCAAGAAGGGGAAGTTTTTACCTTATGTTTGGTAAAGGTTTCTTATTCTTCCATTTGGCACCAAATTAATAACTTCTGCCATTTATCTTGCGTAATTAACATTTCATTGTGTTTGCAGTTTTCGCTGTTCCTATGTCATTATCTCCAAATAAGACTGCTCCACTAAGGTCTCTACTTGACGAGAAATTGCAAAGATCATTGCAAACCAGTGAATATTACAGGCATCGTTTTCAATTTTTCGAAAACTTTTCGCAGTAAGGCTTTACTTCCAATCTTCTTTTGACACTACAACTGGTAGTCTCAGATAAGGGATACAACAGGAAAAATTCAAAGAAAATTATTTACATAAATATGTCTGCTTTGTCTGGAATTTAGAGTGGCAACTTCTACCACCTGTAGATTTATGCTTATGGACATTCATGCCTGAAAAATCTGTCATGATGAAGTAAATGTCTGAATGATTCAGGATTTTCCATTCACTGAGAAGAAATAAAAGTAAATTTTGGTAGACTATTGAGTATATATCTTCAGGCTAAGGCCAATAAAGAGTAATATGAAATTATTTTTTCCATTTTACCCAAATATTCTACTCTAAATTATTTACATGTAAACAGACCAAATCAAAGTTAAAAGCAAAGAATATCATCAAAAATTATAAAACAAATCCGTTTCTGGCATGTTTCCAACAAAAGAGATTCCCAGTACATTATCATTACCAACACATAAATACTTCAGTTTTTCACCTCTTACGTCTCTCTCTAGATATAAAATAAATCCTCTATAAATGTAATCAACATGTTCACCTTCTCTCTCTCTCTCTCTCTCTCTCTCTCTCTCTCTCTCTCTCTAAACGGCCGCATTCCCACCATTCCTAAGTTCTATTCGGATGTTCGGTTCAAATAAGCAAAACCGCACTAATTAAGATTTCTATTCATAGGCCGGCGATTTACATAAGTGGCAAAAGCACTTACTGGACGGAGAAGTGTCAGACATAACCTTAAAACCAAGTCTTAATCTCTCTCTCTCTCTCTCTCTCTCTCTCTCTCTCTCTCTCTCTCTCTCTCTCTCCCTCTAATGCATACATTCTCGGCTGAATCAGCGCAGATGAAATTTTAGAGGAGTAGCGTTAGGGTTTGAAATTTTCATAATTTTTACTCATTAGTGTTTCGTTTTCAAAATTGGGACAATGTTCTTATAAAACTCTGCGAAAATATAACCACATGTAAATTAGTTGAGTAGTAAAATTCACCATTCTCAAAACTTCTGATGAAGAAATAAACAAGGGAAACGAATAAAGCAGTTTAAACATTCTCTTCTTCCAAAACATATTTGTTAAAGAAAAAACCCAAAAGTTCCAGAAGTAAAACCTCAGATTTCCGTATAAGAAGGTAATATCCAATGGGAATCAATATTAGATCAATTAACAATCCAATACACATTTCTTTTTCGGATTTTCTTGTGCGTTACAAAAAATGACAGTCAGGCCAGCACAAAGAAGCATTACATATTTGCTATAGTGAGCACTGGGCAAAACGTAGTATGAAGGACATTTGTCAATATATATATATATATATATATATATATATATATATATATATATATATATATAAATATATATATAAGCATTAACCATCTAAACGTCCTTTAACATACAATCAGGAGAGGGCTACCTCGAAATATATAATATATTTTCATATATGTTACCGAAGGGGAATTTTTTTGTTGATAATAAGTTCGTCGTCCCGTGGGCTCGAACCAGCGAAGGACAAGAACTCAGGACTACAGTGACGCCTTAACCCACAAGGCCAACAAGTGAGGTATAAGTTGTTACCGACCCTCACCTACAAATCACCGTCGAACTCGGGTATTTAGAATCGGTATCAATCCACCTCTGCCATGCTAACCTTGTATAATTACGTTTGTCGCACGTAGCTATATTAATGCTTGTATATGAATCACGGTGATGTGATAAAATTTCATATATATATATATATATATATATATATATATATATATATATATATATATATATATATATATATATATATTGTAACTTTCCACCTGTCCATATTCTACCAGTGAACAGGGGCACAGAAGCAAGTGCCTGAAATATATGGTTTCAAAGTTTAAATAGTGTTTTATGGGCCTTCTTAATTTATGCATATATATATATATATAAATATTTTATATATATATATATATATATATATATTTATATATATATATATATATATTCTTGACATTATGATATATGCCGCTATATATATATTATATAGCTCAAATGGGAAACAATACAATAGTCTTTACAGGTGAATCATTGACAAAAATCTTTCCAAAAAGCTTCCAAGCTTTAGCTAGCTGATGGGCTTCACTGGAGGATCATAAGAAGCACGTTTAACTACCATCAACAAATGCACCACTTGCATTTACCTTGCACACTCGCTCTTGTGCTTCCATTATATTATGTTATAAGTCTATCAAACTAGTACTTCACAAGTCACCCTTTTCTCCTTCTTTTCAAAACTTTTGAATTTCACTCTTAAACTAATTTCCTCTATTTTTCCATATGATTGACTGATTATGAAATCTAGGTCTTAAAGACCAAGCGCCAGAACCCATCAGGATTATTCAGCGCAGCAATGAAGATGAAAAATATAAATTAATGATGTGATTGATAATGAAAAAAATGATAACATACTGTACTAGGAAAATTCAGTGTTAAAATATGAACTTAAAAAATGAAGAATGATGTTAGATAAAACCCATAATATATATATATATATATATATATATATATATATATATATATATATATATATATATATATATATATATATATATATATATATATATATAACTTTTACATTTAAAATATATACTTAATATATAAAATAAATATTTACTCCTTCTCCATCTCATTTCTCACATTCTAATTCCTGCTACAATACACCTAAAAAAAATTCACCCTGAATGCTTCAACCCTATTTTTAGATCATACTCAACACCCCTTAGGAATAACAAAGGAAAGTTAGCTCAACAACTGTCATTCATGCCAATCCTAACTTGCATATAATAATAATATTCTTTACTGCAGCTCAGGCCCATATACATGGAATATACAAATACAATACACACAATCTAGATACTTAAGCTAACATGATTAAAGTAATAATCGACAGTATCCACACCGTTGCTGAAGAAGTAGAAAAAATAGAATTCATAATAATGGTAATGGCAGTAATTATGTGGAGAATAATAGTAAAAAAAATTATTAAAAATAACAATTAAAAATACAGATTGCAGACGATTAATTTCCAGCTAGGAACCTTAGGTGATTACATAAGCCAGGTCCAGAAGGCTAAATACGAGAATTGAAAATTGCAACAAAAAAGGAAAAATACCAAAAATAATAACAAGAAACGTAGAAATATAATAATAATAATAATAATAATAATAATAATAATAATAATAATAATAATAATAATAATAATAATAATAATAATGACATATTCTGGAGATGACACTTCATAATTGCAAAAATAGAGAATAAGTCATTTAAGGAACAGACACCTCATTATCCCATCTTTCCCACAATTTAGATCTCCTTCTTGCCTCACTGTTTAGGATGCTTTGTATGAACGAATTGCTGCTGTTCCTCAGTCGGGTGATCAGACTGGACATTGTTCGCCTCACAATGATTTTCAAATTATCTGGGTGGTTTTCTCTGAACATCTGCGTGGCGGAGTTTTAGCGACAAGTGCTTGTGAGTCGTCTCAGAATGTCATTGTGAACAACAGTGATACGTCTCATGGTCTCTCGAGTATAGTTTGTCCAAAGGGAACGCCCATATTACTGTAGCAGTACGAGCGGAAGAGCAGCAGTTTCGTGTCTCGGTGACAGAAGGCAAACCTCCTTGTAACTATGTTGCCAGCTGCACACAGTTTACGATGCTTCTGTTCTATGTATGCCATATCTTTTAGGTCGTTCGTGACAATGTGGCCCAAATACGGAAATTCATGCACGAATTCCAGACGATGATTTTCGAGGAAAATTTTGCGGTTCTGCAATATGCTTAAGCGATCTCGGGAGCAGCGACATACACAAGGTCTGGTTTCGTTGTATAGGATATCAAATTCCTCTGCATATTGGCGGCAGGTGCCGATAAGTCGCTGGAGACCTTTCACTGATGGGGATATCAGAACCATATCGTTGGCGTAACAGAGGTTGTTTATTGTTGTTTCGTTGACAGTGCATCCGACTGGGAGTGAGTTCAGTTGGACATTCAGGGCACCTGCGTACGTATTATACAAGTATGGAGAGAGAATGCCCCCTTGCCGGAGCCCGTTTAGGGAGCCGAAGGTATACGACAATACGTTACCCCATTTGAAACAGAATTGCTGTGTGGAGAACCAACAACATAAAATGCCAATTAGATATAGAGGTGCGCCTCGTTTGTGCAGGTCTTCCTGCACAAACGAGGCATACCTCAAATGCTTTTCTCACATCTACAAAACATAGGAAAACAAGAGAGGCTGATGATATGTAATAGTTCAGCAATTCTTTCAGGATGAAGATGCAGGCGTCGGTTGAGTGGTTTGCTTTAAAGCCGAACTGGTCGTCAGTAGTGCGTAGAAAGGGGAGAAGTCTCACTAGAAGAACGGACTCAAGTATCTTCGACGCAATTGTAGTAACTGCAATCGGGCGATAATTGTCAGGGTCAGCTGCATCCTTTAGCTTGTTTTTTTATTAATGGTATTAAGTGAACTAAGAGTAGGGAGTCTGGGAGAGACTGGTGGATTATGCATGCACTGAATAGAGTAGCTAGCAACATGTAAATTATCGAATGGCAGAATTTGAAAGCTTCAGCAGGCAGACCATCGCAGCCGGGCGATTTATTATTAGGTAGGTTGTTTATGGCATCACTGATGTTACCTGGCGTAATACGATCGGCGAAATGAAACAATGTTATCAGAAAGGAGGTTATCTACATCCCTTCGGGAGTCTTGATCGCTTATGCAGTTCAGGACAGTGCTGAAGTGATCGCCCCATATTCTTGCGATAGCCTTGCCACCGACGGCATCTCCTACTCTCTGTGATGGCTTTTTAGATTTGGGATTTAGGGATTGAATGTCTTTCCAAAGACGAGGGTAATCGCCAGAATCTAATTTTCTAGACATTGCATCAGCTCTTAGTTGCTTTTCATTCAGTCTGCGTGCTTAAGGGCAAGTTTGAACTGCGCTCTTGCCTGCCTCATTAGCAGTGCAAAGTGTCCTTCCTTCGGGCTACCATTTTGCCTTCACAGTAAAAACATTTCTTGTGAATGTGTATACAGATCCTTAACCAAGTCATTCCACCCAGTTATATTACGAGAGTTGCCTTGACGAGATCTAAAGGTATCCCTGCCGGAGGCAAGCATAGCGGAAATTATATTCGAATAGAATTCTTTCAGATCTCTCATGTGATGGTCATGTCTACAGTTTGGGTTATTGCACAATAAGGCGTCTGCCGGTTGAACTATTGACCGCAGCCTGGTTTCCGTGGTTTCCCTGAAGGATCTGGTTTTCTGTTGGTTTTTTAAATCCCAGTTAGCAGCAGGTGGGCGATCAGTTAGGGGGTTCACGGTAGGGAGGGACGGGGTATTGAATGACACCTGTAAGATAATGTGATCATAGCCTATTGCAAGATCGTAGCGAATGTTGCAGGTCACAACAGAATCATGAAGTTGTGGGGACGTGATGCAGTGGTCCAGCCGGAGGTTGTAATTGTGTCCGCATTACATCGCTAATTTGGAGAGCGTGATTTTTACAGAAGCGAGTAAGTTTGCTATAAAATTGTTCTGTGGGGTGAGAATTAAGGTCCCCAATTATACAAATATATGATCAGCAGTAGAATCGTGAATAATGCTGTGTAATTCACCTAGGATCATGCAGTACTGATCAAAATTGTTGTTATTTTCCCAGGGCCTATAAACATTAATTATTAGGATCTTAGAGTCCCCTACTGTACTTGAAGCCCCAGCAATCTATCACTCCTTTAGGTCAACACATTCACCATATTGTCTAACGATTGGTGCCACAGGAAAGAAAGGTCCCATTTCGGGCGACCAGCTGCTTGCATCGATGAGGTCGAGAAAGCTCTGAAGTCTTCACGCACTGAATCACAGATGGCAAGGTCATGAGGCCAGAGGAGCGTTTCTTGTCATGCAATGATGCCTTTGAAGTTTTTGCAGAACATGTTTAGGGGAGGAATGTTCAGCTTGAGGCCAAAAATATTCCGAGAGATTCCGAGAGATACACTTTAAGTATCGTGTTCTGCACACACCTTGTTATCCTCTGTGGCTAAGAACATATTAACTTACTTCTCCACTGTCTGAGTTTCATTTATGCTCTCAACATTACTCTTGTTCACGTTCACTCTCAGCTTTCTCCTCGCGGAAACAATTTCAAGATCTTTTACCAGTTGCTATTTTTTGTTCATCTTCACTGTCGCTGATCAGTGTTGTATCATCTAAAATGCAATTATTCCCCACCCCATTCACGAACAATTTTCCCACTACAGTTTTACAACTATATTTAATTTCGATTCTTTAAATTCTACCATTATTTAAAACATAAAGATACTGAACATTCATGAAAATATAATCAATCTCAACAACTTATATTTCATAACATACATCCTCAGTACCCTTAACAATGCTTTCCTAATGATTCAATCGTAAGTTTTTTAAGGTACAAGTATGGCATATTTAGCATTTTGCCTTCATTTAAAACTCCGTCACGAATGTATCACAACAAATACTTGCAGTACCCAATCTCATCCTTGCATACACCCTTACTCTTCTCCTCATGCCAGTCCTGTCACCTGTCTTGCTTTCCCATTTTGCTATAGAACTGTTAGTCCCCACTCTCACCTTTACCTTGAGTTCTTCACCTTAACAGCCACCTTACATCCACAACAATAACTTACACTAAAGCTTCCCATGCTCACATCATTCAGGTCTGCTTCTCTTCTATTCTCAACATTTAGCAATATTCAACACGCTAAATACATCAATCGAGAAATATATTCACTTTAGACAGTATCTGTATTTTATGCTGCTTATTATCACATTCATTTCTTTAATAAACTTTTTCATGCATTCACTTTCTTGTAGCACTTAGTCAGCCTAACTTTTTTTTTGGAAAGGGAGATTTTCTAACTAGGGTATTTAAATGCAAAAATATTTAAGAGACACAGCAATGTCACTGATTGTAGGTGTACAGTTTCTAAGTATATGTGTTTGGCAAAGTCTCGAATGCTGGCATATACGGTTTTCAAAGAAAATTTTTCATAAATACGCTTAGAAAAAAATAGTAATGAAGAGTATATTCGGTTTTGCTGGAACACAGTAGATAGAAGAGCAATCTGTTGGATGAAATGGAGAGAAAAAGAGTGGATAGAGTTCTGATTATTATTCATTAAATCGAATCTTAAAATAGATAGAACTTAAAAATGGAGAGGAAGGGTGAAAGTGTAGCTGTAAAAGTTATTTATACAAGTGAGCTTCATAAGAAAGACGTGAGAATAATATGGAAGAATAAAATGACTGAAAAATGAGTGAGGGTTAAAGACAAAAGTGGAAGATGTAGATGAGGAATATGTAAAATTCCATCATGGGGTCTAAGGGTCAGGAAGAAGTGCTTGCAAACGCAGGGTAAAGAGAGGAATAAGAACTAATAAGAAGTTCATGAGACTATTCTTGTTTTGAGTTCAACATCACGACAGAAGAGAGATTCCTGTACAGTGAATGTTCAAAACATGGCAACTGAATACTTATCATATTGTTTTAAATATACTAACTTTAACTAGCCACTAAGGAATTTTCTTCATTTTCATTTTTTCACAGAAAATGTTATCCATTCTGTCTGAGTGTTATCATATTAATTATGATAGTCAAAGATAAAATTTGTGTCTAACTAGTAAGGAAAATGTCTCTTGTCAAATATACCCCTTTCTTCTACAGTACAAAACATTTGTGGATGTCCCAAAGAGTTTCGTCAGCAACAGATTTTTTATAGCTAAATTTGTTGTTTTCAAATGAATAGAATAATATGCTTAAAGGCAATTTAATTAATTCTATCTTCCATAAAAATAATTCTAACAATAGATATAAATTCTGAATTCAAGGTTTAATCATAATAAAAACTCATACACAACGGATAGGGAAATCAAAAGTTCAGTTATGGTTTTACTGGCTGACACGTGGAGCAACGCTCGCCAATAACTAAATTATTAATCCACCAACAATGAACTCTCCGAGGAAATAAAAGATAAATATTATCTAGAAGTGCAGAGTGTTAAAGATGAAATACCAGAAAGAGATATGATAACTGCTGCTGGCGATGTGAATTCCAAACTTGGTAGAAACAATGAAGGTATGGAGGACGCAATAGGTAAAGAAAGCCTGGGAGAGACTGCAAAGAAAGTGGGGATGCAATTTACTTGCTTTTATGCTGCAAATAATTTTATAACTGGAGGTCCTCTTTTCTACCAACAGGATATCCCTAAATACATATGGACATCTCCAGATGGCGGTCATTGAAACCAAATAGAATACATAGCAATTAATCCAGGGAGAACAAGAACACTGGTAGCTCTGGGAGTTTTAGCGGAATAGACGGTGGGAGTGGTCATCAACTTGTCCTTGGTATACTAAAGTTGAAATGAAAAGCACGAAACAAAAGGGCTAACAAAGTATCTATTTTTGATACCGTAGTTTCTTGAAGATGAATACCAAGGTTTTTCGTGCCTGAATGTGAAAATAGTTTGGCAGTTCTAGAAACCAAATCTCAAGAGGATCTAGCAATAATGAGTGATTTGACGTCAAGAATGGTTATTATTCTGCTAGAAAAGAAGTGCTGGGATATGAGGTAAGAAGCAAGAAACCTTGGATAATATTGGATGAGACTTGGTATGCAATATATAAAGCAGAGACAAAAGCATAAGGTACATGTAGACCAACCTCAGTGGGATGATGAAGAACACAAAGTAGAATGTACGAAGTACTCAAGTTTAGGTAGTGAAGTTAAACAAAGATCAAATAGAGTTGATAAAAAAAACAATAATAAGATCAGAAGAAAGAAGGCAAAGTTGGGAGGAACATTTTTGTGAGGACATGGATATCAGATACGAGGGGATTAAGACCTTAATGTGCTTATGAATGAATTCACAGTTTTAGAACTAAAATTAATAATACTTTGGGAGATGGAAAACACCAAGTTATGATGACATCACATCAAAGATGAATTTTGTCTGAAATTGAAAAGAAATCTACTGCAATATGGAATGAGGAAACAAAGCCTGATGACTGGGAATGGAGTTGTAGCTAAGGTACCAAAGAACAGTGACTTTATTAAATGTGGTAATCATAGAGCCTTAGACTGGAGTAACCACAGAAGTATGGCAGAATCAGATTTGCAGAAGATGGGATGCAGTCTGCAGATTATATGATTCAAAGTAAATCTAAGAGAAACAGAAGTACTTGGGACAGAGTTTGCCCATGTGACTTAGTTTAGACCACTGAGCTTGCCTCTCCTAAAGGCTGGCCCGAAGGAGTGGCTACCCAACAACGGGACCTTAGAATCCGAACCACAAAAATGAATTAACCAGAAATAAATTCCTCTAATACTTCTTTGGCGGCAAAGTCGAACGTTGGGCCAACAGCGTGCCAGTCGAAAAGAAGAACTAGAGTTTGCCCAAAGCGAAGGCACAACATTAGATGGGGAAAAAATTAATGAGGCGAAGTCCTTCAAATATTTAGGAACAAAGATACCCAGTACACGCTCTCGAGTGTCGGAGTACCAATGATAAAAGGACAAAGCTACTATATGCACAAAATATGCTTTTCAAATGCAAGCAACAAGTTAGTCCCCTGATAAGGTTGTCTATGAATGAATAAAGTACGGCGTGTAAACGGATGCCTTCCCGGAACTTGCAGTGTTGCCATCATAGCGTTTTCACTGGCTAGATTCAGTTATGATTTTTTTTTTTACCTGTATTGAAGAACAGACCTGGTGGGTTTCAGGAACAAGATAACTCTCACTTTTCAAGTTTTCAGTTTTTTAAAGGATACTTTAGCAGCCAATGATAAAGGAAGATGGTGGCACTGGATATGTGACGATTTCTCCTTTTGCCAACGATTGGTAGATCTTCGATAGCGGACGGAACTTTACAAAAAGAAAAACCTAGTTTTGTTACTTCCTTTACAAGCACAGAAGAAGGTGAGTAAGTAATCAGTATGGAAGTGAGAGAAAAAGATGGTAAGTGATAAAAATAAAGGTGAGTACATATATATATATATATATATATATATATATATATATATATATATATATATATATATATATATATATATATATATGTGTGTGTGTGTGTGTGTGTGTGTGTGTGTGTGTGCGTGTGTGTGTGTATGTATATACATACATATATATTCATCTATATATATATATATGTGTGTGTGTGTGGGCGTGTGTGTTTGTGTCTCCACTTGTGTAAGTAGGAATTTGTGTACATGCCCGCGACACACGGTCTCTTGCAATGTTTAGCAAATCTCCCAGGTAGAAGAATGTTATCTGGACGTCTGATAATTCAGCATTTTTCGTACACTAACCTTTGGATTTTGAAGCGTCATCAACACGTGTCTGGGCGGAGCTTTCCGTCTCTGTTCTAGATGGAACTTTCTAGAAGCCTTGAGTCCGATTTAATCGGATTTTCTAGGTGTGTTATACGGAAGTGTGTATTAGTTTGTGCGTTGTGAAAATCACTAACTGTGAAGGGTTCTTGTGAAGAGTTATTCATTCCCTTGTGAAAAGTCAGAGCAGTTAGATATGCTGGAGCGCTCGGGAATCGAGATTCCCTTTTTTGCTGAAAGAGTGTGTATTGAACTTTGAAAAATTCTAACCTTTACAAGGGTTTACACAGATATGATTATCGCTTTAGTGATTTGTCTTTTATGTCATTTTTAATTGTCAGTGCTTTGACATGTGTTCGTGGTGTTGTGATAGTATCACAGACCTTTTTGATTTTGTTGCTAATGAGGGGCATTTCTTCCTTGGCAGATGTTTCAATGGAGCCAAGGTTAGGCTGGCATAGTTATGCATATGCACAGACAAGCATGTAACGTAGACATTATGGGCATATGCACAGACAAGCATGTAACGTAGCCATTATGGGCATATGCACAGACAAGCATGTAACGTAGCCATTATGGGAAGTGGTCATTTAGGAGGAACTGTGACTAAGGACATAATTACAATGGAGGCTTTTCTGGGTTAGGGAGTGAAATGAGGAAGAATCCCATTTATAATTTTGGTTTTTGCTAAGATGTTTTGTTGGGGAAGATATTCATGTATCATTTACATTTTTTTTTTTTTTTGTTCTTTTGGTATTTTTCTTATTTACCATGTTTTTAACTTGTTATATGTTAACTTCACAAAATAAACTATTTTTTTGTAAGATAGGTTTTGATTTCCACACCTTAGAAATAGAAACAGGAGTCTGAAAGAGAGAGAGAGAGAGAGAGAGAGAGAGAGAGAGAGAGAGAGAGAGAGAGAGAGAGAGAGAGATCTCGAAGGCCGTCGCGGTCGGACTACCAACGCTTGTAACTTTTTCGAAGGTAGGTGCAAAACAGAGCTGTATGGGTTTTTCCCATACAACATACGAGTATATATACATTGTACACCTCATCCTCTAAGAAAAATGAACAAGAAATGATCATTGTCATTTACATATTTGGCTTGATAAGCATGGGCACTAATCAGAGCTGACTTTAGGTCATAATATTGTTGGAAATATGAAAAAAAAAAAGCAGAAACAATGCAGAAACAATTGAGACTGTTAGTTTGCAAGATGAAAAATTATTAAAAAAAGCTATAGTAACAGAGAAATATATCTGTTTAATTTTTCTGCATTAAAATATTTGAAATATCATGACATACTGAATTTTATATTGACTTTTTAGGTGACGTAATAATGTATGATGAGTCCTTTATTGTTTTTAAAAAAGGAGACGTCGAAGAAAAGACAAATTGGTAACTAAGTACTCTGAAAGAAAAGAATGAACGAAGACACTCAACAAACAGAACAATTGTTTTCTTTGAAAATAGAGAGAGAGATAGGTATTGGGATCACGTTCTTTTGTTTTAGCACAATGGCAAAACATAACAACCCTCCTCTTTTTCCAGCTGATATCAAAGAGACAGAGCGCTTCACTGATAGGCTAAACAACAGAATAGATATAAAATGTCTCCTTTTAATATAATATATAGCAGGGAATTATCTTGGGTATTCTATAAATCTATCGCTATCGCTATTTTTTCATGTAAAGCTTTTGCTTGTCTTTTAATGATAAAATAGAAATATGTTTCCTGACGGCCCACACTGCAGTTTGTTTCTCGCTGGTGATAAAACACAGACACATATATACTTACATACATACATGTATACACTGTGTGTGTATGTATGTATGTGTATATATATATATATATATATATATATATATATATATATATATATATATATATATATATATATATGAATGCTTTTTACTGCAATTCATCAGTACACTACGAAGATAACAAGGCCTATAAAGACACTATATACCTTTGGCAACCATAGTTTCGGACACTTCTTCTGTGGCCCTGTTCACTGGTGAAATATGTACAAATGATGTGTGACAAGAGTATATATAAGATATATAGGCAGGTGTGTGGCAGTACGACGTTGGTGGTATGTAGATGATCGCTGATCCGGGATGGATGGAAAATACGTATTCCCTTGTATTTTGAGCCTCATTAGCTCCTGTCTGCGTCGACTCTGGTGGGCGTATTTGCTGGAACACCTGCTTGAGAAGAGGCCAGAGGATTAACTCGTCGGTGAAGTCCATTTCAAATGTCCTTCAGATAGGCTCACATTATTTGTTTGACTGATGATGGCGGATCCCAGCATCTTTCTCTTGTACGGACGGCTACTTTTTAAAATCAGCTCAGCCTAACTCCAATTTATGGTATGGTCAAGCTAGTTTTCAAGAGTAGATGGTCATACAAAAGAAAATTGCTGGAATCTGCCATCATCAGTCACACCAAGAATATGAACCTGTTAGGTGGACATTGGAAATTCGATTTCACCGACAAGTTAATCCTGAGGCCACCAGGTTCGACGCACACGGGAGCTAACGAGGCCCAAAACACAAGGGGAATCACACATTTTCCATCCATCCCGGGGTCAACGGTCATCTACATACCACCCACGTTGTACTGCCACACCTTCATATGGCTTATGTATACCCTTGGCACATCATTTGTCCAGATTTCACCACTGAACAGGGAGACAGAAGAAGAATTTGAGATGTATTGTTGAAAATACGTGTCTATAGTGTTTTATGTCCTTTTTACACACACATTATATATATATATATATATATATATATATATATATATATATATATATATATATATATGTATATATATATATATATATTTATATATATATATACAGTATATATATATATATATATATATATATATATATATATATATATATATATATATATATATATATATATATATATATATATATATCATCAGTCATTTACACGCATGCACCTCGAAAATGGTGAAGTTAAGAATGTGGTACGAACGACGATGTATTTCCATCAGGGCCCCGGTTGGATATTATTCCATAATACTCCCTGACCATCAGAAGAAGGAAAATTCTGTGTAGGAGATCTGGACGGTGAGGTAGACAAAAATCCCGAGAAAAATTATTTGTCAATCATTGCACGACATTAAATACATTTATATGCATGAATTGAATTATTGCTCTGCCTGCGACGGTGTAATACACCGCGCCTGGGATAGTTACAGGCAACAAGGAATAATACATAGATTAATGAATCATTAAAGCTCAGGACGCTTATGCATACACAGCGTCTAGCAAAGCGACGCGAGGCACCAAGTGAAACTATAACCATTAAGCCAGTCAACGCCGGCAAAGTCTGTCAAGCGGATCAACATTATGAACTCCGGCAAGACGACTGTTTAACTTACTGTTTACGGACAAAACTCATTAAGAAGACTCATCGCTCCTCATTCACTGATTTTCAAAATCTTGTTGGAGATCTATGAGGGGATACACGAAACTCATTTTAGTTAGTTCATACATAGCTGAAAGGAAATTCAGTTCTCTCTACAACGCAATTCATTTCTTATGAGCTCTATTTCAAACGAGTCAGGGCTGTTGTAAGGCCAGCCTAACAGAATAATTAAGCTCTAATACGTAAATTATTCTTCAGGAATCAGTTCATCTTAATGATATCTGACGGTGAACGTTAATTATCGCGACAGGGTACCAGTCTTTTAATACTACCATATTGATAATCAACGCTTATTTTCACGTCAGCCACTAAACCTGTTGCAAAACAACTTTAAAACAGAAAATTAACTGATGACTTAATTTTAGAAATTCGCTTTTTCACTATCAAATTGTATCTTCTTTCTCTTTATGCGTTAATAAACATTTCAACAGTAATTAAAATAAAACTGTAGTTATTTCCTAGCTAATACTCTAAGTCTCGTTCAATCAAGCGTAAAGCTGGAATTACTCCTCGTACAATTAATGTTTACAAACGACAAGTTCATGACATCAAGAACTTTTAATAGGTGGACAGCAATACTGCTAAACGCCATCTCATCTTACCTACTGGATCATCATTATCAATGCTACTTCATAATTTTTTGTGCCACCATTATGAGCCTTTCTGAACATGAATATACGCGTATGAGTTGTTCCATTCTTGTCTACAGGTCTTAGTAATGGCACTGTCTGCATGTCTATTTAGATTTCTTCAGTGTGAACAGGGACTGTCTCTGTTCCTGTATGCACTACTTTAGTTCTTCGTTGGAAGAATCGGTAGAGTTCTCGGCTAGCACTCTGCTAGGCCCGAGTTCGAGTCTCCGATCGGCCAATGAAGAATTAGAGAAATTTAATTCTGGTGATAGAAATTCATTTCTCGGTATAATGTGGTTCGGATTCCACAATGAGCTGCAGGTCCCGTTGCTAGGTAACCAATTGGTTCTTAGCCACGTAAAATAAGTCTAATCCGAGAGCTGTTAATCAGCTCTGTGGTCTGGGTAAACTACGGTATACACACAATATGCATATAGTATTTCTGGGCAAGAAATCTCTGTATTGCCTGTTTATTCGAGATTATTTTGGATTATATTTCTTAAGAATTCGGATTTATGTCGTGTTAAGAGCAGTTTCTGCCTGTCTTTGTATAGTTGTTTGGGCTTATAATATATCTATGTAACAAATCTGTGTGCAAAGGTGTAATTAAAGTAATGCCTGTCTTCCTTGTTTGACTATTCTAACAACTTGTCTTATGAGAAGCATGAGTGTCTGTAACTATGTGTGAGGGTATAGATCTTGTAGGCATAGCGTCTACCTGCGTTCATTTATCTCTCCCTTTAATTCTATTTTATTAACAGTATATTACCTATCTGTTAACGTAACTGAACGTATATCTCGTCTGCCTTGATGTCTCGGTGAGGCAAGTGTGTGATCCTGTGTGTATCTGTGAGAATGACATTTCAAGAAAGAACCCTCTCTGCCAGTAGGCGCGAATCCTTCGAGCTCCGTTCATATAACATTCGCTGGATGGGCAAACTGTAACGAACAACACTTTTTGAATCATCGCTCCTCGCATGTCAATTTCCCAAATTGCTTTTATATGCATTGCAAATGGCAGAATTGGAAGCAAGGCCTCCAAAAAGCTGATAGCCGATGTAGGCCAACGAATGTATAACAAGTTACACCGACTCCCTTTGCTTTGTGCAATAACAAGGCCTCTCTCTCTCTCTCTCTCTCTCTCTCTCTCCCGGGATTTCCTCACACAGGAATACGTTTCCTCCTGTGCTTTATTCTTGTCCTGTTCTTCTGCAACGCCAATCATAAGAGTTAAATAAAAGCGAAAAAACGAGCGAAGACTGATATTAAATGAGTGTACATGCACAGACGTAGACACGCACACACATATAAACATATGTATATATACTGTATATATAATATACATACATACATACATACATACATACATACACACACACACACACACACACATACATATATATATATATATATATATATATATATATATATATATATAAATAACTGAACATCCACTGACAAGGGCTATATTAGCATCCTTATCTGATAAATATTTCTTAAAATTGGAAGAGAAACATTTTGGCTCCATATCCTCTAAGGGATAAAGATGTATAGTATATATATATATATACAGTATATATATAAGTATATATATATATATATATATATTTATTTATATATATATATATATAAGTATATATATATATATATATATATATATATATATATATATATATATATATATATATATATATATATATATACATATATATCTATATAAATTTGCAAGAATAAGCGACGGGAACGAAAACCGTTATGTCATTTTTACCGAATTTTCCCAGAAAAGAAAAGGGAGTAAATAAAAAGGAAAACTGCAAAAAGGGAGGCAAATAAAAATGGGAGATGGGGCTGAACTGCGAAATTAGTATTGTTAAGCCCATTAGGGTTAGGTTAAGTATATGCTAATGAGATTCGAGGAACAATTATTTACTGAAGCGAGTGGAATACTAACTAACAACCTCTCTTTACTCATGTTTGAATGTATTTGTTCTTTTATGGATGGGAACAAGTTTTAATTTAATTAAACAAAACCACAAAGGGCTTAGTCTTACAGACTGGAATGCTTAAAAAACAACGAGTTCAGAATAAACTATACCTACAATGAAACAGAAAACAGATTGCTTTTTTCAGTAATCTAATATTTTTCTTAATGAGTTTTAATTACCATATAAAAATAAACTCTACGTTCAGGATCAAGAATAAAAAGTTCAAATGAAAATGAAATTATGAGCGATGAGGTATGATATTCCAGGATCATTCACCTC
Organism: Macrobrachium rosenbergii; assembly: GCF_040412425.1. Taxonomy (NCBI): domain Eukaryota; kingdom Metazoa; phylum Arthropoda; class Malacostraca; order Decapoda; family Palaemonidae; genus Macrobrachium; species Macrobrachium rosenbergii. The sequence continues at coordinate 10,802,971 of NC_089754.1, forward strand.
TCCTTATACTTCACCATGTCAATAACCTTCAAGTTCCCGGGGTCTATATCAGAAGAATGAATTGACAGGAGAAATTTGCCTAGAAAAGATTGAAAATAGGAGCTTTCCTTTTTACATAGGCTACCCGTTGCTACTGCACCAAGTGGAATATCCACAAAGGAAATATCATTAAAGATAAGGATACCTGACAGGAGGAATCAAACCAAACATCAGTAAGGCCAGAATTTGTTTTATTATTTCTTGCTTTTTTCTCTTTACTTTTTTTCATGTATTCCAGCAAGAGAATATTACATTTTTATCCAAATATCTTTCTTTTTTTTGTTACTGGCAATTCTTGGCTTAAAAGTGTTCATTAACTGGCATAAGTTTTATAATAATATTACTTATTCATAATACTGTTGAAAATAGTAATGATAAAACATGGATCCTGCCCAAACACACACACACACACACACACACACACACTCCCACGCGCGCTAAGAAGTGAAAATACTGGCAGATGGATTTTAGGCAGCGTAACGCAAAAAATGCAAAAATTCAGCAAATATAGAATATTCCACGTGATACAGAAAAACAACAGATAGAAACCTGTCCGGCATCGGTGTCATAATAAAACGAAATGGGATTCCTTTTCAATTATTCTTTTTTTATAAATAGAGATAAATAAAGACAATCTTTATTATATCGAACTCGTGCAAATGATAACTGCTGAAACGAAGTAAGGTTGTCATTACTCCGTAAACAAAATCTTCAGCGAGCCTGCTAAGATACGGTAGAGAAGTTTCGACAGAAAGCTCTTGAAAATATTCATTAATAATACTAAATTGTCCAATTATAATTTTTGCATCTAATATAATTCGTACCATCACGAATTAGTCTTCAGGGACACAGAGTATTGCTACAAACAAGAGACCTCTAATTTCATTACGTGGCAAAAATAACACCAATCAAATTACCTGTATGGAGTTCATTAATCAGAAAGAAAATCTCGTCCCAAAGGGAGTGATTGCGAAATCAAGTTAATTATCAGTTATGATGGGAGTTTCACTGTCGATGCCAACAATTTATCAGAGCTAATAGAAATGTTCGCTGGTAATGTATGGGGAATGTTTGCCATTTAACAAGCGATTGCTTCAGGAGAGTGTGCAGCAATGAAAGTGAATCCACATGCAAATGAAAACTAGCAGCATTGCACATGACTTATTAGGGAAATTGGAGAGTGCATACCAATGTAAATAACGTCATTGGGAACTGGAGGAATTGTAATAGTGCAAGAGACTTAATTGATAACTGAAGAACTTGCGGCTAGGATGACTTTATATGGAGTTTGGGATAGTAAATTGTTGCAAATGACTCCTTAGACCACTCTGGACCATATAGCTTTGCGAGTAAATTTAATTAAAAAAGTGTAGCATTTGACATGATTTCTGAAGAAATTGATGAACATGTAGTTTTGCAGGTGACTTTATCGAGAATTGAGAAAATCAGAATAATTGTGGAATACTTAACACTGCAAGTGACTCCTTATGGAGGAGTAAAAATTGTAGCATTAAAACTGATTTCATATGAAACTGGAAAAGCTGAAGAAGATTTGCAAGTGGGTTCTTTGAAATTTGGGATCTGCAGATACCATAGCGTTGCACGTCACTCCTTTAGGAAGAGGAAAATACGTAGCATTACGAGTGGCTTTTATAAATTGAAGAATACGCAACATTACAAGCAACCTCTTTAAGACCTGGGGAATACACAGTATTGCAAATGGCTTGCAAGGTTTTCCCCTAAGGATTTCTTAGGATATTAGGGAGATGAAGAGTGAATAACTTTGCGAGTGACTTCTTAAAGATCTGGAAAAAGTGTAAGATTAAAAGAGATTTCTTTGGAATCGGATATACAGCACGGGAGTGATTTCTTACAAAACTGCAGACCGCGTAGGTTTGCAACCCGTTTCTTAAAGTTGTACAGCGTGTAGCACTGAATTACACTGAATGCGCGCAATACCACAAAGAAATTCCCAGGGAATTGTCGAATCTGTGGCACTGCAAGTGACCTTGTATGGACCATTACTAAAAAGTTTATAAATTTAAAAATTTTACAAATAAACTTGATAAAGATTAGAAAAAATTAGGGTCAGAAAAAGAGGTATTTTCTGTGAAAAATCACTGAATAATAACTCTCTTATATCCTTACGAAAAGACGAAACAGTGATTCCAACATTGCATAACAGCATGACAATAATAACTGCACTGAAATCCTTATTCTATTTTTATTAAGAAAATTGTGCATATTTTTTCAATATTAATTCTTTTCACTACATGAGAGTGGCCCCAGTGGAAAAAGACATCGGTCACTGCCACATTCATAATTTATCTCCTGAATCGTGGATGAAGGACCTGTGCTGAAATCACTGATCTCGATCTCGTGTACTCGGGGATTTCCCGGATGTTTCGACCCTTCCTTCCCAATACCTCTTATAGCCAATCTATCCAACCCTTTGTAGGTCTTCCCCTCCTCCAACTAACAATCATCACCTATACTCTTTTCCCCAACAAATCAACCGGCATTCTTTCTGCATAACCAAATCATCTCAAATCACTCTGACCCATCCTTACACCAATGCTTAACTTCTTGCAACTTCTACAAACCTCCTCGTCCTCACCTTTTAATTTTCTTTTCTAATGTCACATGTACTACACGAACAGTTCAACCCCTTCAATCTCTTTCCTTTTACTCACATTATTTCTACACTTGAGTTAGTTCTAGTATTTTCACATTCATTCCCACCGAGACTTTATTTGATATGCTTCACCTATTCTCTGACCTACCTCTTACCTCACCCTGAAATTATTTGTTTCCTTTCACTCCCAAATAGGTATACTAATCGAATGATTTCATTCTTCCACAATCCATATTAACATTCACTGCTCAATCTTCCTGGTTTCCCCTTATCCTCACTAGCTCACACTTGCTCCAATCTACTGCCAATTTTCTCTCACAAACACTATAAGAATCATTTGTATTTCTGCTGTTTCCCTTCACTATCCTCAATCGGGAAACACTGACCATTCCACTTAATTATACCACATTTTTTATGTCTAAACTTTTCCCTTACGTTTCTTTCATTTTACCTGACTTTTTCATGAACTCCTACAAGGATATGAAACTGCCACGGAAACATAACAGGCTGTTGTCTGATACTATCTTTTACATTGGAACAACCACTCTCTCCAGCTACACATTTCAATACATACTTCGCTTTCATCATTAGAAGAACTTTCGATATCGCAGGTCCTAACTAATCCCAACTTCATAAGCTTTTCCAAGGTCCATGGATGCCATATATAGCTCAGTTCCTATCAACATCTCTCACAAACTTCTTTGATAACAGACACTTGATCCGCAAAAAGACATTTGATTCGCACACACCCCCCTCACTAAATCTAATGTTCTCCTATCAATCCTTTTGTTACCGTCTTTCTTTCTCCATCAAAATCATTCTATGACGATATAATTCTTAGTCTTCTCTATCTATTTCTTCACAGATACATCATACTTATAAACACACACACACACACACACACACACACACACACACACACATATATATATATATATATATATATATATATATATATATATATATATATATATATATATATATATATATATATATATATATATATATATATATATATATATATATATATATATATGTGTGTGTGTGTGTGTGTGTGTGTGTATTCATATGAAAAATTAGATTTAATGAGGGTAGCTACACACAAACAGCTTAACTATCTTGCAATACAAGATTAATACTGAACCCTTATCGAACGCCAAAGGATTATAACGGAAAGTTTATAAAAAAATTTTTTTTGCTAGGTATAACATGTACATTTTATATTATTTTTGTTTTCTTTGCGCGTGATTGGGAAAGGGAATTATTTTTATATTTTTCCTTTCTTCAAGCGTGACGTCAATCTTATATTGCAAACTTCTAGAAAACTCGACGACTGAAAATTTAGCCTTATTTTAGTTGTGTCACTCAATTCTTTGATCCACTCAAACGGCTAATTAATATATATTTTTCAAATCTCTTTTTTTGTTGGGATTATGTAAACTTTTAGAACTCGTCAATTTTAGGCCTGCAATGTTTTGTTGCTGCATCGCACGATTTCTTTCATTTTTTTAATTTTCCGAAGAAATAATTTCTTCTATTTACATTTGATTCTCTGTTGCAGCGTCGTCCCAATCAAAACGAAGTGGGACTTTATATGTGAAAAGTATTGGCTGATAAATTCAGTATAGTGTGTGTGTGTGTGTGTGTGTGTGTGTGTGTGTGAGAGAGAGAGAGAGAGAGAGAGAGAGAGAGAGAGAGAGAGAGAGAGAGAGAGAGAGATCACTAAAAAAAAGAATATATTGGTCACTAGTAACTAATCCATTCTTCTCAGCCATCCTTTGAAAAACTTTTAAAACAGTCAGAGACGATATTTGTCTCTTTGCAGATTTCTTTTATATTTCTTCAGTATAAAAAGGAAGCATGTATGTTGAAATTCTCACTTATCAAAAAGAAGGGACCATCAACTACAAACTAATTTTGCACGCCCTGTAACATTCTTTGACCTTTCGAAGTGAGAACATCTTACTCTTGCGCCATCTCATATCGTTTTCACAGCTTCCTGAAAGTTTCATCTCGATATCCTCGTAAGTTGGAGGTCCCTTCCCGACGGATCATATCTATTTGAATATAGTATAGTCTTCCCGTTGTTAGTTTCTTATCACTCTTATTTATTTGCATTAACTCCTACCAAAATATTCCATAGAATATTAATTTACTATAAAATTTTACGAATTTTTGATTCCCGATAATTTATTTATAGAAAACCTAATGAGGATATAGACATGGACAGGCAGAGCAAAAGAATTTTATTACTTGTAATGCAGGTAAACGTTTCATTAGATCCGAAGTATTTTTTCCATTTGACTTCAAATGTTAGTCTTCTATCATCTACTACACTCTTTCACGTTCCCTCCCTTCTGGTACCACCAATTCCGCACAAAATATTTGACCGTTACCAGTTTCATTTATAACGTCTTCGATTCCGTATTCCAAGAACAATCTCTTATTTTTTGCCATCTCTCTTCTATGATGGCATCTCAATATCAATTTTCATATTAGTGTTTTTATTTTTATTTTTAGTATTTTTATTTTTATTATTAGTGTTTTTATTTTATTTTTAGTATTTTTTAATTTTTTTTATTTTATTTTTAATTTTAGTATTTCTATTTTTATTCTTATAATTTTTATTTTCCTTTTCATAATTTTTATTTTTATTTTTAGTTTTATATTTTTATTTTTAATATTTTTTATTTTTTTCAGTATTTTTATCTTTATTTTTAGTATTTAACAATAAATTTCTGTTCCTGCTCTGTTCGAGTACATTAAAAAGCTAAAAAGCACTAGAATAAAAGCGATCCCTCCTTATCTGTAGACATTTAGCCCTACCATCTTCGCTGGTTAGTACACAGAAGTATCGGAGATTCGTACTTTTATTTAATGACAATCATTAACATGAACATTCACACGTGACATGACAAAACTCCATAGCAATGTGCTCTCTAATTAATATGCGTAAGTAAAACGTTAATTAATGATATATCGATTCAAGTTAGCCAATGCTGATTACGCAAAATTTAATGTAATATAATTACTATTTAATCAGCGACAGGCCATTACTCCAAAAGGCTGATTAACTCTCCTCTCCCTTTACTAAAAGGTACTAAACTATCCCGGGAAATAATAATCCTCCCTTTAGTTATTTCAGTACAATAACTTCACCTTTTTCTCATTCTGTCCTTTTTGAAAAGCAATTGCGTTTTATCTTCACATCTGTGGCATCAGATATTAACTTTTTAAGTTATCCTGCATACTTCGATGCAAGGTCCTTCAAAAATACTCTATATTTGAAGGTCCTTGGTTTGACGTATGATGTTGAGGAAACGTATGTCGACAATGCCGACAGCCATATAATTTGTATGTTATCAATAGTACATGTCTAGTAAATATGTTATATCTGGAATGTTATCCTACTGGAATCAGAATATAGTTAGTAGTTGACAGTTCTTATAATAATTACACAAGCTGCAGTATTGAATGAAAATTCGTTCTCAAGAAATTATAGTTAAAATGCATGTGAAGTTCTCTGAATATTGTTACTATGAATGTTGTTTTTGGAAAACAGACAGCATAATAATAAGACAATTTTTATATCGGCGTTAGATCATTAATTGTGCAGTACTTTTCTATTCCGTTAGATATTGTCGTAAATAGGTTACAGTTTTAGCTTGCATTCACAGGTAGACGTGTTCATCCATGGAAAAGAGAAATTTATCACAGAATTTTGAGACGGAATTTATGAGAAATCAATACTTTGCCCGGGAAGAAGTATGCTGTCGTAAGTCTTGAATATCCGTAAAGATAAAAATTTTTCTATGTAATTTCTGCAATCAAAAGTTTGGAAGAGAAAAGATTTACTTTATCATGTAAACTGATTACACCGTTGTTTCACCAAAATATCTGAACGTAAAAGATTTTATATTTTTCCCCAGATAAAAAAAAAGAAAGGTATCATAAATCCACCATACAAAATCTGAGCAATGATGTCCCAAAAATGTAAATTTAGTCAGTGCAAATACTGCAATTACAACAACACTACCGCAAATTGTGTATTCCTTTCAAATACATTCGAGAAATATACTTTATTTTGAAACACTCATTTTTATCACCTCCAAACTTCTTCTCATCTTATCCCCTAGAGATTTGTTTGTGAAACAACTGATCGTATATATATATCAATATACCAACAAATGCTTCAGAAACAAATCTCTTATGCATAAGATATATATAGTATCTATATATATATATATATATATATATATATATATATATATATATATATATATATATATATATATATGTGTGTGTGTGTGTGTGTGTGTGTGTGTGTGTGTGTGTGTGTGTGTGTGTAATGTGTAATTGTAGCCACAATGCCCTCTTGACTTCTCGAGTTCTTTGCGCTTTTTAGGTACGCTTGTCACTACAAAGCCTTAAGATCCAAGTGCAAGAATTTTGAAGCGGTTATGGTGTCCGGTAGCGGGATCATAACGCTTCAAATTTCTTGCAATTAGATCTTAAGGCTTTGAAGTTTATGCGTATCCAAAGAAAAAAACTCGAAGAATTCGAGAAGTGGTCGTTAATGGCTATTACAATTACAGCAGATTCTACACATATACATATATAAATTTATATGTAGGTGTATACACGATATATATATATATATATATATATATATATATATATATATATATATATATATATATATATATATATATATATATATATATATCACATTACCACAGGTGAAAAATAAGACCGGTTTCGACTTTATTTCAAGCCATTGACGAAGGACTGATACAGTGTGATAAATGAATCACGTACAAAAGTGATAATAATCACACACACACACACACACACACATATATATATATATATATATATATATATATATATATATATATTGTATGTGTATATATATATATTATATATGTGTATAGATATATATACATTTCTATATACATATATGTATGTGTGTGTGAGCGTTATTTCTTTCTCTTTTTTTCAGCATACTTTTTTTCTCCTTGGACAGTACAGCGCAGAGAATGTCTAGTTTTCCGAAAGTATTTACGGGAAAAGGCTGCATACGGCCTTTTTCATTGGCCCCATCCAAGCACTGACCTGATCCAGAGGTACAGCAAACTTGATAACACCGCTCATCATATATGCCAGGAAAAACTTTACTTTTAGACGCTATATTTCACTGCCATGACTTCCAGATCATTGTTGGATTAATTAATTCCTCCACATAATGATTAGCGTCACTCATTCACACACACACACACACACACACACACACACACATATATATATATGTATATATATATATATGTGTCATATATATATACAGTGTATATATATATATATACAGTATATATATACATATATATATATATATATATATATATATATATATATGTGTGTGTGTGTGTGTGTGTGTTTAGATGTATTCATATATATATATATATATATATATATATATATATATATATATATATATATATATATGTGTGTGTGTGTGTGTGTGTATTTAGATGTATTCATATATATATATATATATATATATATATATATATATATATATATATATATATATACATATATATTGTATTATATATTTATATATATATATATATATATATATATATATATATATATATATATATATATATATATATATATATATATATATATAACTCATTCACTGAAATTTATATGCATATTAATAATATTATCGTTAATGGTGAAATAATTGTTCGAGTAATTTAGGCTAGACTGGAGTGTTGTTTTTCACGCTGAGGTATATTACCAATAATTTTTATTGTTATTATTATCCGCAAATTTAAAATCTGTACAGCATGAAAATAAATACTGAAGCCTACCATTCCAGGAGATTAAGAACTGCCAATGTTGCATTTACGGTTGCAAAAAGGAGATAGGGCATTAGCCCTAACAGGATCCGCAGCAGTAGTTCTGATTGTAGTCAACAGACCATAATGATAATGTCTATGAACTAAACTCTCTTAGTATATGGTTTATCACTAGCTGCTTCCTTCCCTGTTAGTGATTTCTTAAAAACGAATTTCTGGTAACCTTCATTTGTCGCACTACTGATGAAGGGCCACAAGACAGTCATTAGGGTTGTGGATGCCACCTCCTTATGATACAAACAGACTTTCCGTTTGGATCAACCATTCCACTTATATGTTTGTATTGGTGTTTCAAATACCAACCTTACAACATTTTAGACTCGAGCATTAATGAAGACTGACGCAATGTTTTTATTACTGGTGTATTGTTAAAACCATTTTGAGCAGAGATTATAATAAGATATGTAAATTTACACCCTCACCTAATCTTTCAAAAAATACAAGAAAATCTTTTTCTTCAAAAGATATAAAGTATACGTTCCAAAGCTTTTTCATACCAAATACCCTTAATTATTGGATTATCGGCCTATAACAGTGGATATGGAGGGATTGTGTATTTAAGACTAATTTTGACATAAAGTGGTACTTCGACGAACTGACTAGAAATTATAATGAATATTTAGTAGGTTATTAGTTCTGTTTTGTAATCTTATTATCACTGAAAACATTCTGTGAACACATGGGGGTCGTCTAACATCTGGTTGGAAACCGCATGTGGAAAATTCTTGACATCCAGCCCAAAGTCACTCACACAAATTACTTGAGAGAAGGCAACACTCACCCAGCATGCCGACGGGGAAGTCGTTATTATTATTCACTCCGCTGAGGGATCCCATAACCGACTGGGTAACGATCCACACGTAATTTTCCCCGGTCAGCCCCATGGTCTCTGCGGCTCTCATGATGGATTTGGCCTCCTGGTTGGTCGAGTACAAGAGGATGATGCGCGCTTCGCTGTCTGCCACGACAGCCAGGTCTTCTTTGGCGTTGTTGATGATGACATTGTCAATGATGGTGAACCTGCCGAAGTAGAAATACACTATTGGTTACCTCTTTTCATATGTTTCGAGACTAGAAACTGGGGAGAAATAAGTTCATTAGTAACAGTTATTTCAGACATATAGAAATGCAATAAAACTGAGAATGGACACAGGCCATTGGATATGGGACTGAAAAGTTCATAACGTAATTACTGAAACACAAAATGAAAACAAGCAACAAAAGCAACCGAATTTTAGTCAAGTTTTTGAAGCATCATTTTTAAGCATTACTTGGGGAAATTGCATGACAAGCAATTGTCGATTATTTTATTACATTTTCTGTTTTGTGCTTTATTGCTTGTACCCTGACATTTTATTTTCATTCTCCAGATTCATTAACTGTCAAACATTGATATTCATATTGTTTTCAGATAGCGTGATTCCATGTACAGTAGAGTGGCTCTTGGATAGTTTGAACAAGCCTATAACCTTCCATACATTTCTACATAAGAAAACCAAAATCGTATATATGTAAAAGAAAAACGAGTAAAACTAGCACTCTTCCTCTTATTTAGGGAAATACTTCTAACGCTGTGTACAACATAAATCTGTGATGCTGAGTAATCTCATTTTTCGTACAAAACATCTTCTACTTCCAGTCATATTACCCAATAAGAATCCACACAAATTCTCAAGTGCCAGGTTGAGATATTCCCGCCCCTACCACCAGTCTTCCTACCAGGATTACTTTCTTTTGATAAACATGATGGGTTCAGATGTTTCTAGCTAGTAACGTCTGCAAGTACAATGACTTTTGTATTGACTGCACAGACCCATTCCCTATGCATTTATTTTTTTATGTGAAAAGGAAAACTCGTATATATTTTGTAAACATATGAGTGAACCTGACGGTTTTCACTTTTTCAGGGTTTCGGGAAAACATGTATAGATAACACAACGGCGTCATTTTGACCAACATTTTGTGCATAAATTATCATCAGTCACTTACAAATGACCGAAATAAAGATAACAAAAATCCCATGAATGCTATGATTTAACACAACAACATTTCCAATAAAAGCAACATTGCCTTCAAAAGTATATAGTTTCACTTTATTTTAGTCTTGTCATTTATAAAGAGATAGCACTTTAACGTACCAATACAAAGCGTAAGCCGTAGTCATATACAACAGTTAGAATAGTTAAGTGAGCGGATGGGAAAAAATTTCCGTTACCAATAATTATCACATGAAAACATGAAAATACACAAACACACACACAGATATACAGCATATATATATATATATATATATATATATATATATATATATATATATATATATATATATATATATATATATATATATATATATATATAAGCAGATATTTCTAAATTTTACCAAATACGTAAGTAATTTGTATAACCACAATAGAATCCTAACTTCTCGATTTCTACAAACTTTTTCGTATACGCTTGTCGTTAAGAGACCTTATATCCAAATGAAGAGATCCAAATGAAGAGATTAAGAAATCCGTGGAATCTGATTTCATCATTTAGTCCTTCATTTGGCTCTTATTCAGTTCGGTGACAAGAGTATTGGAAAAATTGTGAAGATATTGAGGAGTTAGCATTATTACAATTAAACACACATAGATATACAGATATAATTTATTTATTCATTTATTTATATATGTCAATGTGTTTGTATGCATGTCTAAGATCCCTGGCAAACTGTGTTAAGACATGGTAGATATGTTATAAAGGAAGGCCACTTAAGAAAAATACTCTATTGAATGTTGCAGTATATATAAGATGTTACACTACATCTCTCCTCAGAAAAGTAATGCAACATCCGAAATATAGCGCAGTTTTCATAAATATATATTTGTGTATAGCGCAGTTTTCATAAATATATATTTGTGTATGTATGTATATATCTATCAATCTATCTATCTATTTATCTATATATATATATATATATATATATATATATATATATATATATATATATATATATATACACATATTCTTACAAAGTTCCCTGTATTATTTGTATAAAATGTGTTTTTGTATTTCTTTTATGATGTTGCAGGTTGCTTTTCTGATTCTATTTTTCCAGAATGTTGTTAAAATATGCCTTTATAATTGCCGTATGATTTTTCTATGTACAAGAAATAACGTATGTAATAATGATATTGAAATGTCATTTATGTAAATGTTTGTTAGAATTCATAAAAAAATTAATAGCATATTCTAGCTTCTTCTTTAAGATATCGTAACATATAAGAAAAGTTACGTAATTCAGTATCATGGTTTTTACCATGTGGTTATTCGGTCACGGGGTCTTTTGTATTGGTCGCGTATTGATCTGTTTAAATCGAGAAGGGCGCTTGGTCACGTAAGCACTTCCTTTAGGAACGGCAATGATCATGTTGCACTGTCTCACAGAGAGAAGAGACTGAAGGCCTTGTGTTTCGGTTCCATATCAGTTATCTCTCTCTCTCTCAGATCCCGATTGTGAAATATTAAGTTTAATAATAACATAAATTGTTGTTCTGGTCACTCCTAAACGGTTTATTAATTTTTGTGAATTTTAACAGTGTTTTGTGGTGCCATAGCTACAGCTTTTATATAAGGTATAGTAAACTTACAAATTTAAAACCATGGTTTTTTAATTGTTTTAGTGTGCTGTTCAGACTTATTTTGATTTCTGGTTGCGTTATTTAGATTGATTTAATTTTTGTGAGTGTTGCTTAGATCGATCTATCTTTTGTGAGGATTTGTGATTTTGTAATTGACAGACCGGTCAGTTGAAAGTGAAACGTTTTGATAAAATACTTTGGTGAATCTGATACATTTACATTTTCTTGTTTTGTGTAATTGTGTGTACTTAGGGTCTGTTTTGTTGAATTTCATTTTCTTTCAAATTTTGGTTTTTTTTGCTTTGATGATTTAATTTTTGTTTCATAATTTCATTCAAGAGTTAATTATGTATTTATGTGAAAACTGCCTGCAAGATTGTGGTGCACAATTACCAATCTCCGTCTGGCTGTCAGACTGCTGTAGTTTTCCGTTCAATGGATGCAGCTTCGCACACAGGAGGACATTATGACAACGATTGGGTGCGGAAGGACATGCTACGGAGAATATGCCAGCCAGTGACCACAACTTTGCAGGAACTTACTGGCTCATCGCCTCGTTTTTAAAGCACCAACGCCTCAAATTATGATGAAAATATTCTCTGGATGATTGATGTTGACGCAGACAACTGAGCAGTGAACTCAATGAAAATAAACCTCTAACAAAAATCTGAGCTTTAGATATAACGAGTTTTTTTTTTTATTGAAATGACCATAACTGAAGGAATTACATCGGATAGTCACAAATATTTTTTCATCGAGTTTTGAGAATGACAATGGCCTAATTGCAAAATTTATGATATTATGTCTAACAGTTCTCAAAGTTCACTTTAATTATTTTCGCAGTCACTTATTCTCCTTTTTAGTTTTCTGTAAAATGAGCACTATTGTGACGGCTTCGTCTGTCCGTTCGCATCTTTCCTGCCCGCACTTTTTCTGTCCGCTCTCAGATCTTAAAAACTACTAAGGCTAGAGGGCCGCAAACTGGTATATTGATTTTCCACCCTCCAATCATCAAACATACCAAATTGCAACCCTCTAGCCTCAGTAGTTTTCATTTTATTTAAGGTTAAAATTTGCCAAAATCGTACTTCTGTCGCAGCTATAGGTACCAACATCACAGGCCACCATCGGACCATGGCTGAGTTTCATACAGCATTATACAGTGTACAGAAAACGTTTCTTCGGGGCATTTTTTACTTGTTTTTTTCTAAACGCCAATCTAGGATGTTCGTTTTCCTCTAATATCAACTCATTGTTGCACTGTATTTCATCACTGGAATATTTTCAGAATTAATCAAAATAAACTGGTAATCGCCATAGAAGGTCATAACTTGGACATAGCTTAATGAAAGAGCACGTAACCAGGATATGCGAATCACGTAAAAACTGAGTCCAGTCCAGCGTGACTTGTGTTTATGGCACCAATATTAATGACAATAATTCTGCTACTTTCCTGGTCTGTTGCTATCAAAGAACCAAAATCATTACACGTTTGTATTGTACTTGTCAAATACAAAAGTTTCGCAATCTTGGGTGATCTCATATCAATGTGTTCCAAAATTCAGTGATTACAGGCTTCACATAACAAGCCACTGCAGTTCAGAAATAAGTTAAGATGCTATGTAACTTTTGTGACTTATCCAACTTACTGAAAGTTTTCCAGCGACCTGATAATCCATACCGTAATGCAAGATATTCGTATTATCACGAATATAAATATCTAACAAGGATATGTAAATGAACTTGACCTTACGTTTGATGCATTCTCTTCCCTGCTCGATTTCGAGGATCTGCATGGAAAATGGCGAATTCTCCATTTCAATTACCATTCGGATTTTCAAAAGCATAATCCGAATGTATTGGAACGTCGAGAACTTAAGCCTTCAATACATGGCCGTTGTGTTCTTACACTGTACATCTCGTGAATATGACCTGGTGATTTCACACAGGTAGGCACAAGCAGACACGCGAAAAAGCACGAGAATACACACAACACGCACACGCACATACACACACACACACGCATTTTTTGCACGCAAATATATATATATATATATATATATATATATATATATATATATATATATATATATATATATATATTATATATATATATACATATATATATATATATATATATATATATATATATATATATTCATATATATACTATATATATATATATATATATATATATATATATATATATATATATATATATATATATACATACATACATACATACACACACATAGTATATCATCTATTCCTGCACGCCTACAATTCATATTTATATATGCCTGAGGCACTGGGTATGGAAAAATGAGAGCGTAGCACAACCGCTATTTTCATTTATTTTGGCGTCCGTATATGGCAGTGCTTATATTTACGAATTGTTCTCTAGAGAGAAGTACAATAACTTGACTTCCTTCTCCTTAACTGACACGTTATGGTACTGTTGCCAAACCTCAAAATATTTTGCTCTCTCTCTCTCTCTCTCTCCTTACAGTTGCCGTACGGCTGTCTCTCATTTTCCTAAAGCTATGACCCTATAAATGTCTCCTTCACTGATAAGGCCATACTCTAGGCCTTTATATGTCCTTCCAACTCTGCTTTACGCCATTCAGCTTCGGCTGCTTTTCCCATTCAGCTACTAAAACCAACGCATTTATTCTTCGGTCACCAACATCCGCAGATTGAGTCTGTTTCTAATTGTCTTAGGTGGATATTTATGATATAGAAGTTATATTCTTCTGAGCCATTTTGTTTTGAATATCTTCCTCTAAACTATTTTTGGCTGGAAAGGTATGAACATCTCTAGTCACTGAATGCTGCAGTTGTTCCTTCAAACATTCTGTAAATTATACCTGCCACTGCATTCGATATTACTCATTTTGGCCAATTACAGCCGGTAATATGGATGTTAAAACTACTCACTAAAACTCGCGAAATTTTCATTTATAGAACAAGTAAAAACATTAGGTGTGAAATTCTACTAAGAGAGGAAACATAAAGATATTTTTGACTGCGAGCGAATACTGAAGACTTGATGTTGATAATCTAATAAGGGAACTCAGCAAACTTCATCAATATAAGTACTCAGTTCGATGGTTGAAATGGATATTTTGATGAGAAGAACACAACGCCAGACGATGAGAATAAATTCCAAGCCGATTCATAATTTCATAAGTTATGAATATATAATACTTATATATGTATATACAAAAATAGCATAAAATAGGCAAGAAATACGACCAAGTAAATGATGGCCCGATAAAACCGAATAACCACTAACATGACGACCTTAATTAAAATTGAGAATGAATATAATATCTGATTTGATATATGTATGTATGTATGTATATATATATATATATATATATATATATATATATATATATATATATATATATATATATATATATATATATATATATAATGTGTATATATACACATACATTTATATTTGCATATATATACATATTTATACATGTGTTATATATATACATATATATAATATACATCTATTATCGATTTTAAGATTTATTATTCACGTGACGAAGATAGATTTACAATTCTATTAATGTACTTTCTTCACTCTGGTCACAGTTGTTGAATTTTCATGTGCACCATTTTCTTATCCAAAAAAATCAAATATAATCACGTAAGATTTTCCAACTCGGTGGGTAGTGTGTTAGTATTTCTAAAAGCATATTTTTTCCTTTCAATTATTATTATTCCAGAAGATAATATCTATTCGCGTGGAACAAGCACACAGGGGTCATTGACTTGAAATTCAAGCTTCCAAAGAATGTTGGTTTCAACCTCCCATCGAACACCCCACACTGCAGCAGTAACTGATTTTTCATCGTCCTGGGGGAGACGCGAACTCGTGACATCTGAGTGGCATATCAAGACACTAACCACTATACCAGCGGACCAAATCAAGCAATATTTACTGCGGGCAAAAACCCTGAGGTATGTGGATTATTCTAGTCTATATATATTCTAAAAAGAATATCTATTCCTAAATCAGATCACTCACTTGCAGGATCAAAGCTCTCCTGGACAAAAAGAATAAAATAAGCAAAGATTAGAGACATCATGAAACCTATATATATACATATACACACACATTATATATATATATATATATATATATATATATATATATATATATATATATATATATATATATATATATATATATATATATATATAAATTTATAAGTAGCGAACAGCCAACTACACAAAGTGTGGGTGGAAAACTACTGGAAAACCTGGAAAAAGGGGTTTTGATAAGAGCAGATTATCCTATTTTCTCTTATTCTTTGACCTTGGGAAAACTTTTAATGACGCTATTTGGATCCATTATCGAAAGGTCAGGTCTCTAGGGTGCAAGATTTCCTAGTTAGGAAGCCCGTTTCTTATTCCATACGTTCCGTCTTCTTTGCTTATACGTAATACTCCGATAATTTTTAGTATTATCGATGAATGCTATTTGTTTCCATAAAATGTAACAAAACCCTGATTTGAGAGGAGGAATAAAAACATGAGAGCTTAGTGAAAGAGCATATTTAACAAACTAATGAAACTTTCAGCCAGTCATAATGAGCACTACATCCGGGGTAAGACTAAAATACACACAAAAAAAACACACACAAGTACAGATAAAGAACCGTGTTTCACTAAGTCTCTGCTTATTTTCTTTAATATTTCTTCTACACAGGTATAATTTTCCAGCAATGAAAAGGATATACATTTCGGAAACACGACAGCATTTGCAGGTCTGTGTCAAACATTTTAAAAGTTAATTTAACTGTGATTTTTTTTCTTTAGGATATTTGTGTACAAAATATCCTCAGTAATCCTTAATCATATATTTTACAAGATATATCTGTGAAATGCAATCACGACACATGATCGCAATGGATGTGAAGATAATAGTCTGAAAAATTTATACTCATTTTAGGTTTACTGTTCACTCCCTTAACTTAACTAAGCCGTTGGAGCTAAGTTCCTCTGGGTTTGCTACAGGAAACAACAAGGATTTATACAAATCAAGTTTGTTTTCTTCGAGAAACAGTGATGTTCGCATGACCCTGAACAATTTGTATTCCATTACTGAGATATTCCAGCATTATTATATTAATTAAAGGAGTTAATATATCTTTTGCTAAATAGCGTTCAGGACTTTTTGATTCCAGTTCTCTCTTAGGACATTGAGTAAAATTCCACCTTGTAATAACTATTAAAATCGCTAGAAAAAAAAGATTTTTAGTTTCAATCATATTGCTCAGAATTTCGGTGAAATATAGGAAAAACCAATGCATTTTTCATACACTTTTCTTCAAGAATAAAATAAAAAATATAAAAATGATACATAGTCGTATATTGAAAACTATCATCAACTGACACATTAGTATTTTGGAAATGTTATACTCACTGTCTTTCCTTGTTAATAGTGTGGAATAGTTTGATTTACGATAACATTCTTTTTCCAGTCGAACTAGGAACCCTCACGCTAGTTTTGCAACAGAATACTGCACAGTTTTTTGCTCCTTACATACACACACACATACACACACACATACGTGTATATATATATATATATATATATATATATATATATATATATATATATATATATATATATATATATAAAATCATATACAGTATATATAAAAGAGGAGGAGCCGTTGCTCTTTAGCACAAAAGGTGAAACGATGGGACAGACATCTTGTACATAAAACGGTTTATTGGCCGACGTCTCGCGACGTATTTTCCAGTTTTTTAGAAGATTGTTTTTACAGGACTTGGTATGACTTTTTACAGCTCTTGTTTTTTTTTAACTTCAGGTTCAATGCTATCTCGGCTCTACTCCACAGGGCTTTTACTCACACGTCAAACTGGTTGCTTTCCACCAAAAAATTTCATTCCTAACGAAATATGTTAAAGACAATTGCTTTCCATCAAGGTTGTTTTCAAGGTCTCTAAGGAAAATGCTGAATGAAAAATAAATAAACCACATATGATCTTTACTGCACCAAAAATGAAAATGTATGCTACTTTTCCTCATCTACTTGATAGAAGATTTACGAGGAAATGTCTACACATACTTCAGAAAGTTCTCCCCGCTACTGACCTTGAACTTGTTCCAAAAAACCCACTAACGATCCGGTCAATGTTTCATTTTAAGGACCGTCTCAGCCCCCCAATGTCATTGAATCTTGTATACAAGTATGCGTGCCAAGAATTGGCTCTGGTGGGACCTATGTTGGATGCACGAGGAGGCTGCTGAGGGTTCTCATTGAAGCACATAGAGGACTTAGTTTTAGAACTGGTAGTAGGCTGTCCAACCCTGAACATTCCAGCATAAGAAATCATTCCATATAAAACTTATAGAATATAAGACTTCAAAGTTGTTGGAAGAGTTAACAATGGAATTGATCTGAACATTTTAGAATCACTTTTAATCAAAAAAAGACAGTTCGAACTCTAAATACCAAGTTGTCATCTACGCAATTGTTTGTAGCCTAATGTGATGTTTTACAGATGTATTGTTTTTTAAAATGTTATCTTTCAGTCTCCTCATTTCCACTTATATATATATTATTAATATTTTGTGTTGAATCTGTTTTACTAATCTTTTATCTCATACTTTTATTGGTTTTCTTTGCTTTTATTTTTTTCAATATAATTCATATGAATGTTTTTAAATGTAAATTTAAACTTATTATAGTGTTTAAAATTGTTTCAGCCTTTTAAAAATGCGACTGGATTCTCAATAAACTGTTTTATGTACAAGATGTATGTCCATTTGCTTCACCTTGTATATATAAATTATATATATATATATATATATATATATATATATATATATATATATATATATATATATATATATATATATATATATATATATATATATATATATATATATATATATATATATAATATATATATATGTTATATATATAAATGTATATATATAGATTTATATATAATACATACATTTTATAATATACACATTTAGCATATTCTAAACGCATGTATATATATTTACATATATATTAAAATAAATATACACTTATATATACATGTATATATACGTTTATTGTATATAAATGTATAATATGATAAATATAATACATATATACACACATTTATATATATATATATATATATATATATATATATATATATATATATATATATACATATAATATATATATATATGTATTATATATACATGTATATTTACTGATTGTATAATATATTAAAGATATATACATTATATATATACATATATATATGTATATAAATGCGCTTATATGCTATTAGGCATGTGTATATCATAAAATATGCATCAGCTCCACCCTATTACGTGTTGAATTCTTTGATTCCTTTCTTTTGTTGAGCTTTGCCAACCCGTTTCAGTTACCACGGAATGATTTTCCAACGTATTTTCAATTGACCCGTGACATAATAACCCACTCTAGCCTCGACGCACCGCAGCAGCCATCACAAAAGAAGTACGTTATGCATGGCTGGCATCACGCCAAATATAGCAAAGTTAGTTCGCATTTTAATGGACCCCCCGAACAAGAAAGAAGTTTTACAACCTTAGCTCCTCTATGTCTTTGTTATCACAGGCCCTGCATAACAAACTACTATGTATTAATACACACACATTTGTTTTTAAATCACCAACTCCCTTCCCCATTTAGAGGGATGGTGGCAGATAGTTACAGCTTCTCGTTTTCTCAGCCACTTGTTTAAGATGATTTATGTACGTATGTATGTGTGTGCATGTGTATATATATTATGTATATATGTATATTATATATGTGTGTGTGTGTTTGTATTTTATATATATATATGAGGCGCGTGTAACAAGGTGGCAAGCGCCACCGCGGCCGAACTGGTTTTTTTATTGTGAGCGAGCAGCTAAAGTACAGCACTATCCTGTACACACATTTTGTCCCCTTATGTTACTGGCAAAAGGTTCGAAAATCCATAAAACAAAGGGAAATTTCGCCCTTAGCGAGTTCTCACTGCTACATCATAAGACTCGTCATAAAAGGAGGCAAGCGGCAACCAGTGGAGGTCTGTAATGTAGTCTGTTTTTTGGTACGGTAATTGTTTTTGTTTTATAATATTTTCATGGAAATTTTACTCAGATATGTTATAATAATAATTTTAGAGCATTATTAGGATAAATATTTTAGGTTGTTTCAGCAAAACATGCTTTAATTGCCGTATGAAAACATTTTCATTGTGTTCATTAACACTTTACAATCTTACATTACCTCACTTTTTGTGGTTGTGACAAAACATACTATAATGATTTTTGCATATGTAATAGGCGAATAAATTTCCTTTAAAATGAGGTATGATTCATAGAAATCGTTTGGCTGGTTTTTCTTTTATAAGCGTTTTCATAGTTGGCAAACTTTAAATGCGTTTTTATCATTTTTTAAAAACGGCGCTTGGCACCTTACTGCAATCATATAATATATATATATATATATATATATATATATATATATATATATATATATATATATATATATATATGTATGTATGTATATGTAGAATCTACTGGTCACTTTTTTTCCAGATACATATGTAATTGTAATATACAATGCCCTCTAACTATATATATATATATATATATATATATATATATATATATATATATATATATATATATATATATATATATATATATATATATATATACATATATATATGTATACATACATACATATATCATATATATATGCATATATATATACACACATAGTTAAAAACTAAGAGGTATAGCTTTCTGCTCACTTTTCCAAGATCTGTGGTTCGCTCATGGCCAGCTCCACCCGGTTGCAAATGGGTACCAGCGTCAGTTGAGGTAAAGAAAAATGGCACAGGAGTAGTAATGTCATCCTAAGCAAATGGCTGAGAATGAATGAATGAATGATTTTGAGTTATTTGGCAACGTGACAACTGGGTCATTGACACCGATATCAATTTAAAGAACAACATAGCTCTTACAGAAACAATAAAAAGATATAAAAAAATGAATGAAATATTTTTTTTCTTCAAGACCAGCAAGATATATGTAGAATACATAGAAGTTTGTTATTTTCGTGTTGTATCCTGTATAGAAAACGAAAATTATCTGCATTTTCCAACATGGTATTATTGTTTTTTTTTTGGAATGCAAATTAATAAATTATATCTATTCAACATGAATGTACTAGTTTCAAATGTATACTTGGTGATTTAAATTGGTCTTTTAATCTTCAAACGATTCATATATATATATATATATATATATATATATATATATATATATATATAATATATATATATATATATATATATATATATATTTAAATATATATTTATCTTCAAACGATTCAATATCTATATATATATATATATATATATATATATATATATATATATATATATATATATATACATATACAGCTAGATGTAATTAACTAATGGGTTTCTATACAATCTCCGAGTTCAACAGAGATAATATACAGTTGATCTCCATGCTTCATGTTGACATAAATATCAAGCTCCTTTTTCTGAAAGTTTAGTAGACAATGATAGAAAATGATTTAAACGTCTAAAATAATGGTAAAGCCACTTCATTTCTTGGTAACAGAGACACGTGGGATGATACCTGCGGAAGAGGTAATGTCATAGTACTGTTACAATAACTTTTATTACTACACAAAGAAACAAGAGAAATGAAAACGCTGTATTACAAACATGTATAAATTATAAATATAAACACACACACATATATACATACATATACATATATATGTATGTATGTATATAATATAATGTAATATATATTATAATATAAATACATGCCCTCATGAGTATAGCCAGAGAAAAAATTGAATGAAAAAACCTACAGTTATTTTTACCAAGTCTTTTTTATTTAACTTGATTACATGCATTCCCAGGAGTCATTTAAATTACAACGACTGACTTTTAATTTTCACAGCCAGGATCATAACTTATCTGTTAACTTTCCAATTTAGGAAACTGACAGAGAATTAAATGACTGAAGTAAGTTTAAAATTCTCAAGGATATGTCTATTGTTTTACCGCTTTTTTTGTATAGAAATATGAATAAATAAGATATTCGTCTCATTTTTACTCATAGCCTAATCCAAACAGGACGGACCTTAAATCGTTTGAATATTGATAAAACCCATCCTTATCTTCAACTCTTCCCTCAATTGAATTTTGTATATTCTTGTTGAATAGCTCTAGTTTCTTTCTTTGTATCGAAGAAAAAAAAATAATCTACCGTCGAAAAATGTAGAAAACATATGTTTCCTCCACTGAATATACAACATAAAAATAATAATGATAATAATATATTGTGAAGCAACTCGGATACAACAAACGAATGCTACCAACGACGTAATACACAAAAGTGATCTTTCATTTACAAAGAAACTATATGCAACAACATACCAAAGATGATATCTCCCTACATAAACAGAAAGCCTCGAAGCACCAAGGAATAAAATAAAAAGATAGGTGGTATATTTCTGAGCTCTTGAGTTCTAAATTTAAATGCGAGATGGAATCCCTCTGATTCCAAGGCTCGAAATTTGAGTTGAAAGATTGGATGCTTTTGGAATCTACGATTCCAAATTTGAATTCCAGGGTGGAACTCTTGATATTCAGAAATGCATAAGCGAGCATGCACTGATCGTCCGGGTTTATTGGGCCTCATGAAACTAGGATTGGAATGGGAATAGAAGGCCATTTATAAGAATTCTTTTGCTGATTCCAAGTATTCCAACATTTATAGCAATACACATATACACACACACTCACACAGACCACTGCGCTCTCACAAAAGCACGCACATATAACACACACATATATATACACATATATTTAGCTATAAGCTAAATATATCTGTTAATAAATGACAAATGGGTACGTCCGTTGAACAGATGGACGATATGAATTTTTAAATAAAATTTTTATTTGTTGGAGAGAGAATATTATGCTGTATATTTATCAATGGAATTTAATATAAATTAATGTTTGTAACAACTATCATAAGCTTACGTCTCTGCGACAGATGGAGAGTAAAATTAAAAGGGGCTGAAGCTTCAGAAATGACTAATTATTATGCGTATTTGGTAAAAATGACAAAATAAAACATTTCATAGTGAGAGAAACCTGATATTACATGTGGGAGGGGATAAATGGAAAATCAAATAACTAACACAATGTTATAATGGAAGGTGGCGTAATAACTTGATATGTTCAACCAGCTGTAACAAGCGAGGAGAAAAGAAGATATAATTATGTATAACTTTTAACCTGAAAAGGAAGCGTTCCTGCTGAAAAGTCTTAAAGTAAATGACGAATTAGAAGAGATAACTAAATGCCATGAAGGACCTTTGCACTGCAGATTTATATATGGAAATTAAGAATGGCTGATGAATGCGCTCGGCTTACAAAAGTCTCATTTTTTCTGTTGTTTGTGTTAAAGAAATAAAGGTATAAAGTAGCTACAGGAATACATAATAAAAACACCCACTCCTCTCGTGTTCTTAGAAATTCCATCGTTTTAAATTAAATTGAAAACTACAGAGAATATTTATGACAATCTGAGCATATTGGTCTAAATGCTTTCACTAGACTTTGCAATTCACGTTCTTTTTTCTAATATCCACCAGTATGACAAAAACAGCTACCAAAGAGGGTCTCCTGGCACAAGAGACCAGGGCGATAACCTATGCCAAGAAATTCGCACTGAACAGCATTTTAAAGGATAGTGGTGGTGATACCCTCGAAGGAGCACGCAAAACTGTACTCGCTTCAGCTGCTCCTTTGTATATTTATCTATTCATTTCGTAGTGATATTCAGCTATGAGTTAATATTCATTGACTAACAGAGTTTTTGAGGTATATTTAGCCTGCGTCTTTGTGCATGTGCGTATACAAACTAGAGAATCCGTTAGTTAAGTTCTTCTCACTTTTTAAGTGTTCTTAAAAGATCATCTTCATTTCTTGAACAAACAGCAATTAAAATACCTTCGAATTAATCACCGTTTCGTAAAATAAGAAAACGAAAAGATTTACTCGGATAATCTTCAGAACATATATTTACCTAAGAAGAGGGACAAAGAAGGACAGCAACAAAAATGACTAATCTCTTAACAATACTTAATTGATCATAGATGTATAGTAAACAAATTCCTTGAAGATGAACCCAAAACTAAGGAAAACATTGACATTAATGTCAGTGATCGGGAGGAAATGTCAATTCATCTATATTCTTTTCAATAAACAAATCGTTTCCTTACAGGCATTACGGAAACGTTTGCGTGAATCATTGGCTTTGCGTGAATCATTGGCCTGTAACATATTAATATCTGTCAACATGAATAATAATGACAAGCTGAACGGTTCAGCTTTAGTAAGGTTTTTGTGGACTTGGAGGAAGTAATAAGAAAGAAGACTGTTAAATAGATAGATAGATAGACATATCTCTCAACACTTTGTGACTCATCAAGACTGTCAACATAATTGAGGAATAAAGGCTGAAAAGATGTGTAAAACGTGTATATATAGACGAATGAAATTTACCTGGAATTTATCTACATATCTGATATGCCAGTTCTGAACATCAGTGTCTCAACTCCACGTTTCCTTCTCATACCCTTTTATCCTACTTATCCATAAACATACAAAACTATTTTTCACATATCAGCCTGCTTTCATTCTTGAGCCTCTTCCAAACTTCGTTTTCAGTCTCGCTTAATCTTGAGTGATACTGCTGAATATGCAGATCTGCATGTGCATGTGAATTGGGCAAAAGAAACTTCAACCATTTATATAATACGTATATATATATATATATATATATATATATATATATATATATATATATATATATATATATATGTATATATGTATACACACACGCACACATACAGTATATAAGTGAATGTTTGTATATTTGTTTGGATTCTATAGAAATCCGAACCACATGACAGACCCAGACAAAATTTTGCACATGGCTTCTATGTCACCCCAGAAAGGTTTATAATTCAAAACTAAACCCCTTCCCCGTGACAGACATACAAACACAGACAAAACAAATGAAATTTTCGTTTTTACGTCACCGTTTCCTTCAACTTTCTGGGTTAATTCTTATTTTCCACTGACGCTCCACCTTTTATTCCAGGCGCTGTCAGACATATGATTTCATTAAACTCCTCCCGCTGCAACCCCTATCATCAGTTTAGTACATCTAAAAAGTCAAGCAGATGTGTTTGACTATAATAGAATTACTTTCATTCAGCCAGAGAACAATGTAATTCAAAATTTAACTTCTACCACCACACCGACACGGAAAAAAGCACTAACAGTCCAGATGTTTCTGTCACAGGGTTACCCCTTCATTAAAAAACTACTCGCGTCGAAATTACCACATTTTTTTTTCAGTGTTCATCTAAAGCCAGACGTATCTTAATCATACCCTACCAATAAAATACGAATTCTTAAGTACCTTGTGACATTACCATCACCACATCTAAGTACTTAATCCACAAAAAAAAAAAAAATTGTTATGGGCATAACTTTGGAGATCAGAACTAATTCATTACAATCTGCGCAAGCGTATCAGCAGACTAAATGCTCCTGTGACAAAACTAACCCCCATTAAAAAATTACTGGTGACGGAATCACCATATTTTTTCAGTGTTCAACTGAAGCCAAACGTATCTTAAATATACCTTGCCAATAAAAAATACAACTTCTTAAGTACCTTGAGGTATCACTATCATCATATCTAAGTACTTAATCACTAAAATATCACCATATATCGACAGTTTCTATCAGGGCCGATGCTAGGAATTGCGGGGCCCAATTAGAAAATTCAAACTCATCTTTCAAGGTCCCCCTCTCTCTCAAAACTCTGTTTTCTTTAACCTGAGACGGCAACAACTACTATGGTATATTTGTAATTATTATTATTATTATAGAAATGAAGACTTTTTTTTATGTCTAGGATTTTCCAAGTGACAATTTTCTGTTAATATAGCTTGCATAATAATGTGAGGAATAATACTCCCTCATTCTTCATTTCAAAAGGAAACGTTACTTCCTCTCCCCCTTTATCTTCCCCTCACCCTTCCCTCTTCCCTTCATTTTCCATCCCCTCCCCTCCCCTTATCATTTCCTTCTCCCTTTCCCCTCCCCTTCCCTCCCATCCTCCTCCCCTCCCCTCCACCTTCCTTTCCGATTCCCCAACCTTTCCCCTCCCCATTCTCCCTCCTCCTCTATCTTCTCACTCTTTCCCCTTTCCCCCACACCCTCCTTCTTCACTCTTTCCTCCCCCGCCCTCTTCCCTCTCACTTCCCGTAGACGTTATTCAGAGTTTTAACGGGTTACCCACAGGTTGTTATTCAGAGTTTTTTTAGGCAGTGCCGGGGTTGGTCTGCTAGTATACGTATGTATGTATGTATGTATAATATATATATATATATATATATATATATATATATATATATATATATATATATATATATATATATAAACATAAACGGAATATATTATTACAAAGAAAGTGAAGCAAAGGAGCACAAGATCTTTTGCCTTTATATACGACATTTTCAAGCAAACTGCTTACAACAGAAAGAAAGATTATAGATATATAACCGTTTTCATATATATGAAGGTTGTTACAGTTGAGGAAGGTGCTCATCAGGAGAGGAAAATCTATCTAGACTTAATTCAGGCAATGGATAAAGGAATGCGAAGATTTTTTTATTTATTTATTTTTTAAACCTTCGTATATTTCTCCAGCAGAATGGGTCAATGTATATAGACATGGGCTACTATTAATATCATTTTCCTTTGGTTGCTGAATTTATTTAGGTCCTTTGACGTTTATGGAAACGAAATTTTTACATTTAGGTATTTCACCACTATGAGACCAGTCAACTATGTTATTTTTCACTTAGGTGCGCGAAAAAAAGTTAAGTATATCTTAGTTTAACCAGACCACTGAGCTGATTAACAGCTCTCCTAGGGCTGTCCCGAAGGATTAGACTTATTTTACGTGGCTAAGAACCAACTGGTTACCTAGCAACGGGACCTACAGCTTATTGTGGAATCCGAACCACATTATGACGAGAAATGAATTTCTATCACCAGAAATAATTATTATTTTGGCCAGTTCTAACTTAATATTTACGTTAATCTATTCTGAATCTTAATTTCTTACTTGTCTCGCCAAAATCCTTACAATGCATTTCACAAACAATGTTACTACTCTGGTAAGGAAATGTTCTTATACGCAATGCTTTTTACAGTGTTATTATTATATATGAAAAGATATCTACAATGAATATTTCATCAATAATTTTATGGGGTCAAAGCCCGGTTAAATAAGCTAAACAAAGGGCGTTGTTAGGTAATTCTGGCTTCCTGTTATTTTTACAATAATATCATCACCCTTTACTGTAGCAAGTATCCAAATGACATGCATCTGAAAAAAAGATTAAAAATTTTTTTTCTAACTATGAAGGCCGACCATACCCATTTAGTTTTTCCGCAATTCATGACATAGACGTTCTTTTATTAATACTTTAAAAAGACGATAAAAGCCCTTATAAAAATGTTAACAAATTCCAAATACAAGTCTAACTTCACATTATTTTTCACCAACCTTATAGAAAGAACAACCCCATGTGGACTTCAAAGTTTCAGTCTAACAACACTGATTCTAAGATTTCTATAACAAACCTAAAAGGCATAGAAGGATGGATTTTGATAAAGTTCCTAGCCAAACATTTTTCTCTATTAGTTATGTTCACACTAGATAATAATGTAACAGTAAATTCTCCTTCATTGTTATCGATGTTCAAAATGTTTCCTCTGGCTAACTTGCAAGAAAGTTTCAACATAATGGAATGTTTTTAGGCTTCAGAAATGAAGTACGGAGGCGAAGAGCATAACCAATATGATATGAATCACGATCAATTAAGTAACAGGTAAACATGCATTATGTAAACAACAATATGAATCATGAAACTTGAGCTATGGATAAATGACTTAGAGTCGCATATACCTGTAAGGAAGAACTACTTAGTGGCAAGCAATAGGGAAACGTGGTTTGCAAACATCAGTTGTTTCAGCCTTAGAATCTTCAGCTTGATGAATGGTTAATGCCAGACCTTTTTTGGAACAACAGGTCACGTGGCATCTGGAGATCCAACCGCTTTGTGAGCGGAGTGGAGTTTAAGGATGAGTGAGCGCCTAGGTGCTAAAGGTTTAGGGTTTTAGAGGGGTCGTTGTGTAGACAAAGCTTCGCAGCATCTGGGGAAGATGAAAAGGCGTGTTCTCTCTCTCTCTCTCTCTCTCTCTCTCTCTCTCTCTCTCTCTCTCTCTCTGTGTGTGTGTGTGTGTGTGTGTGTGTGTGTGTTTGTGTTTAGATGTGCCTTTAACAAAGATCAAGATGTCACTCGTAAATTAACTCAAATTATCCTTATCATGTAAGTTTGTCCTTTCACATGTAAATATCAAACACAAACACAAACACACACACACACACACACACACACACATACACACACACACTCACACATATATATATATATATATATATATATATATATATATATATATATATATATATATATATATATATATATATACAGTATGTGCATGTACATATAATCCCTTAAAAGAAGGGATACACAAGATATTAACAGGTGTCTAAAAAGGATCTAACAACTTTTTTTCATGTAGGTTATTTTCTTTTAAAAATACGAGGCAGTACATTTTGAGTGCAAGATGAGTGTGTAGAGTTAATATTATAACGAAAGTACAACTAATTCAGCGATAATAAAATTGATGTGAATAAAGATGTAGAGAGTGACAAAAATATTTAAATTCTATTGATGATTACTCCTAAAAACTTTTTTTCTTTTTGTACTGATGTATAAATACCGGAATTTCTCTTGTTGTCACATAAATAATAACTCATTCTATTAATTAAAAACATAGACAGAACCTGAGAGAGTGCTTATCGGCTGAAGCCATTCGTTTTTTCATTACAAAAGAAGATTCGAAATCACTGGGGAGCTCTGAGTTAAACCATTTTAATCACATTTCAATACACCCACTTTATTCTTATTATACTAACTTGTTGTGATAATACTCAACTGAAATAAGTATCAGTGAGCTGATTAAAGCTCTCCTAGGGCTGGCCCGATAAACTTATTTACGAAATTCTGAAGAAGAATTAATTTGGTTTCTTTCTACTGTTATGTTATATTGATGATTAATGGAATACACATTAATCCCTGTGAAATATCTTCAAGCTGAACATTTTAAGTTTGTGGTGACGAAGTACAATTGTGAAAGTAAGATGTCGCGCTCATGCACATACGCCACGCTCACACACACACACAGGCATATATATAATATATATATATATATATATATATATATATATATATATATATATATATATATATATATACAGTATATACTAACTGACCAACAGGGCACTGCCAGGAAAAACTCTAAATAAAAACCTACGGGCAGGCCCGTTAAAACTCTGAATAACAGTCTACGGGTAGTGGGAGGGAAGAGGGAGAGGGAGGAAAGAGGATAAAAGTGAGAAGCTAAAGGAGGAGGAGGGAGAATGGGGAGGAGGGGAGGGGAAGGTTGGAGAAGCGGAAGGGAAGGTGGAGGGGGGGAGGGGAGGAGGATGGGAGGACGATTGGGAGGGAAGGGATGGGGAGGGGGAAAAGGGAAAGAAGGGATAGGGGAGGGAGGGGAGGGAAATGAAGGGAAAAGGGGATGGGGAGGGGAAGACAAAGGGGGAGAGAAAGATACGTTCCCCTTTGAAATGAAGAATGAGCAAGTATTATCCGTCACATTATTATATACTATATTAACAGAAAATTATCACTTGGAAAATCATTTTTATATTAAACATAAAAGTCTTAATTTCTATAATAATAATAATAATAATAATAATAATAATAATAATAATAATAATAATAATAACAAATATACCATAGCAGCTGTTGCCGTCTCTCAAAACGGAGATTTGAGGGAGAGACGGAGCTTGAATGTCGTTGAGTTTTAATTTTCTAATTGGGTCCCGCAATTCCTAGCACCGGCCCTGATAAAAATTGTCGATATATGGTGATTTTTTAGTGGATTAAGTACTTAGATATGATGATGGTGTTACCTCAAGGTACTTAAGAACTTGTATTTTATTAGCAAGGTATAATTAAGATACATTTGGCTTAAAATGAACATTGATAAAAAAATGTGGTGATTCCGTCGCGAGTAATTTTTTAAAAGGGGTTAGTTTTGTCAAAGGAGCATTTAGTCTACTAATACGCTTGCGAAGATTGTAAAGAATTAGTTTTGATCTCCAAAGTCATGCCCATAACTAGATTTTTTTTTGTGCGGATTAAATACTTAGATATGATGATGGTAATGCCACAAAGTGCTTCAGAATTTGTATTTTATTGGTAGGGTATGATTAAGATACGTTTGGTTTTAGATGAACACTGAAAAAAAAAATGTGGTAATTTCGACGCGAGTAGTTTTTAAATGAGGGGGTAAGTCCGTGACAGAAGCATCTGGTCTGTTAGTATTTTTTCCGTGATGAGAATTGTAAGGTCTGACTGGTGTGGTCGTACAAGTTACATTTTGAATTACATTGTTTTATGACTGAATGAAAGTAACTCTAATATAGTCAAACACATCTGTTTAATTTTTTGGACGTGCTAAACTGATGATAGGGTTTGCAATGGGGGGAGATTAATGAAATAATACGTCTGACAGAGCCTAGAATAAAAGGGGGAGCGTCAGTGAAAATGATAATTAACCCAGAAAGTTGAAGGAAACGGTGACGTAAAAACGAAATTTTCATTTATTTTGTCAGTGTTTGTATGTCTGTCACGGGGTAGGGGTTTAATTTTGAGTTACAAACCTTTCTGGGGTGACATAGAAGCCGTGTGCAAAATTTTGTCTGGGTCTGTCAAGCGGTTCGGATTTCTATAGTATCCAAACTAATATACAAACATTCACTATTATATATATAATGTGTGTGTGTATGTATGTATGTGTATCACTAACCTACCTCTTTACCTAGAGGACTGACTCCAAAGAGAAACACATCACTGTCACGTTCTTCGTATAATAGTTAAATCTGTAATGAGACCCAAGCTCAGTAAACCTCCAGAATCATCAACTAGTTCCTCATGCCACTTCATTTTAGACCTCTTTTTCACACCCCCTCCACACCATACAGCCACCTATTTATCGGTCTCTCGCGCCATTCTAAAATTCAGATTTACTCACACTACCTCGAAACAATCTCTTCCCATGCAATACTTTAGCTTTACTACATCATCGTATTATTACATTACTTGCACACTCAAACCTTTAAAGCCAAAAAAAAAAAAAAACTATGAAATCAGTAATTCATCTCAGCAATCTCCTTTTTTTTTCATTTGACATGCATTCAAACGCCAAGCACAAAGGAATGTGACTCAACAATTCATACTCCTTCTCTTATGAACCTGTTAACTTTCTTGCGTTACCTATTACACAATACGTTTCCTCTCTCATCTTAACATTACCTGTAGCATTTACTAATAGAAACGTATATGAATCCCAGTTACTTTTAATCTTAAACCATCCAAACTGATATTCAATGGTCCATTTTGTGCTAGCGTTCACTTCAACTTTTTTTTTCCTTCTTATAAATGCTAACTGTTTTTGAAGGCTGAGGGTAGAGCTCTTGACGAGGAATATTGATAAAACCAGAAACTTTTAAGAAAAAGAAAATATCAAAACTCCATTTAATAACTATTTATAATGAAACCAGTCTCTCACTGTTATCTTAAGCAAAAATTTGGACCACGTTTTGTATTGAACTGCTTTCTTCATAAAAAAAATCCTTATTCTCTCAGTATGCTTGATAAAGAACTATAACGACATTCCCCCATAAAGCCCCAATTCAAATTTTCCCAAGATAAAACATACACCATTTGCTCTCATAAATGTTACAAAACTGTTTCATCATAAACATTCTTATTCGTACCAATGACACTTTTAATGTAAACGAGACCATAAAATAACCAGCATATATTTTCCTTCGTTGGATAAATGCATTTTGGTAGCTAAATTCAGTGAATCTCTTCGGTCGTTAAAGGAATAACGGTGTTCACCATTTTTGGAAGAATTCTCTATGTCTGTTAGATGCAGTAATACGACCGTCTAGTTTCTTAAAAAGGGGGAAATTGAATAATTTCCCACTTTTTTATTTTGCTCTCTATATACCCTGCTACTTTTTCGCAGAGTAATAATGTTTACTTTTGAAAGACAGATTAATTACATGATTCCTTGTTCGACTAAGTTTCCAAAAAAACACTTAAAATTCTAAATCTCGAATACTCAAATTGCCAGTCAATCAACTTTTATCTAATCCCATTATCCTCATGCGTTCAGGAGTGAATTATTTGTTGATGTTCATATATTATTGTACCCTTCACGATCACCTGTACGAAAAGAACAAAATAAAGGAAAGATAACAAACCATACTTCCTTTATGGAATAAGTCTCTTTATTCGTTTCTTCTTCAGAGGAAATCATTTGATATGGCATAAGCCTTTGAAGCTTAACTATTATATCGTGACTCGTCCCTGTCATTATCCCTTTGTTCGCATCAGGATTACGGGGATTAATTTCGTCCCATAAAATGTATACGTGATTCCGAGCCTTTCTGATGCTGCTGACAAAAGCAACAACAGCTTCGGGCGAGTTCGTATTTATACCATTTAAATGGAAAAACAAACGGATCAGAATCTATTCAAGAATACTGAATGCTTTCTTTTTCCTTTAAGTCTGAAGGATTCCGCACAACAAAATCGTAAAAAACACACATGCACACAAAAATAATCTCATAGCTGTTGGTCATTTTCTGAATCACTTTAGTGTAGGGCTTAATCATATTGTTCCCATTAATCAAATAATAAAGAACGTTAAGTGTTCATTCTACCCCCCCACACACAACAATATATATATATATATATATATATATATATATATATATATATATATATATATATATATATATATATATATATATATATATATATGTATATATATA
Organism: Macrobrachium rosenbergii; assembly: GCF_040412425.1. Taxonomy (NCBI): domain Eukaryota; kingdom Metazoa; phylum Arthropoda; class Malacostraca; order Decapoda; family Palaemonidae; genus Macrobrachium; species Macrobrachium rosenbergii. The sequence goes on from NC_089754.1 coordinate 10,836,406, forward strand.
TATATATATCATATACACTTATACATAAATAAGATTTATTCAATCTTGAGGGATGTAGGTGGGAAGGTAAAGCTTCAAAGTTCTCATCAAATCCATAAGAATGAGGCTGCTACCCGCATTCTTATTCTTAACCACAGATGATGCCCGAACCCATTCACATATACGAAGAGTAATGGGCGGCAAGCAGGAACAAGTCACTGACCTTGTGAATGCAGTATTAGTATTATACATTTAAAAATACATATATATATATACATATATACATATATATATATATATATATATATATATATATATATATATATATATATATATATATATATATATTATATACATATATACCTAACATATATATATATATACCTATATATATAATATAGTATCAGTGTATAATACATTTATAATATATATATATACATATTACATATATATATATATATATATATATATATATATATATATATATATATATATATACATATACACATACATACCTAACAAGTCACTGACCTTGTGAATGCAGTATCAGTGTTAAACATTTACAAATACATATATACATACATACATACATATATATATATATATACATATATATATATATTGTGTATATATATATATATACATATATACATACATATATATATATATATATATATATATATATATATATATATATATATATATATATATATATATATATATATATATATATATATACCAGAAATACATCTTTGGCAAACTTACATATAAACAACTACAGAACGCACAGTGTATTTTAATTAAAATAGTAATCTAGTTGTTACTGGATTTCTAAGAACCAGCGGAGGATTAAGACAAAGAAAGTGTTTTTGAAATAATATTTGTGTTAACGTAGTTAACGGCCTGTCATTCGTAAAAGGAAGAGAAGCATAAAAATTAAATTTAGGATATGTATGGGCACGGAATTTTCGGTTGAAACTTGATATTGTAGAATTTTTTTGAAATATTTCTCTGATAAAAGTTTAGGATAAGTTATTTTGAAAATGTTTTCTAAGAAATTCAGCCTTACTATGAAAAGACAGCCAGTCCTATGAGAGAGAAAAAGCTCTGTACAATAATGTGAAATCACTGTTGAGTTTGAAATTATGAAAATAACGAATTTGAATCGTGCACCGCCTCCTTTTCGGTCTTCTAATGTATACGGTGCAAATATATTCAAAGGATTAAAGTAAGACACAACGCAACTGCGGAGTACAGTTCAACAAAATGGGGTGGCCATAAATGTTAACATATAAAAAAAATAGATGAAAAATAATTGAATCATAACCCAGCAACCCTATTTCTCACCTTAATTTTTCAGTTACTTCTCCACTGTCTCTCTTTATTGTTACTTTCTTAAATTGGACAGTTTTGTAGGTGTCGTTAAAAAACCAGGAAGATGCATTTTCCTCCAGAGGTAGTTCGGGGAACCTTTCCGAAGCCCTTCGCATCTCACTCCTCAGAACCATAGAATATCTCCCTATTAAACAGAAACGGAAAGAAATATGACAGACACCCGGTCGCTTATTTCAAAGTCTTTTAGCAGAGCCCGAGATATGGGGAAGTTGCCGCAGAAGAAGTTAAAGAAGTAGGAGGGAGAAAAAATTCATGGGTCATTTACTTGGCGGAAACCGTGTGAGAAGTCTTTTAGACGCTTTTCTTTGTCGGGAGAGAGAGAGAGAGAGAGAGAGAGAGAGAGAGAGAGAGAGAGAGAGAGAGAGAGTTTAAAGGTACAATATCCTCCCCCCCTTCTTTCTCTCTCTCTCTCTCTCTCTCATCGTCTACTAGCAGACAAAGTCTGTTGTGACCATAGACTCCATTCTCCAACACGAGTTTAGCTTACTTACCCTTTTAGTCTTTTTTGCGTCTTCAAAGAACGATTTTCAGATATATATTATATCTCTTAATTATTTTAAATGGCTTTCGGAATCACTAATCAATAAATACACGTGTGACATTACTTTTTAGTAACCTCTCTCAATGAGTATCTTTCAGAACTTATTTAGGTTCCTCATTTTAAATATTCCGTCACCCAAAAGGTGTTGACTGGGATAAGTCAACGATAATCTACAAAGTCAACGACCATCGGAAAAGGAATCTGCTTGAAACTGTGTTTATTGAAGCTACGTCCACCAGGAATGTTAATCTCCACCCTGGATTAACCATTGATCCATTGTCCCTGTCTCTGTTGTTTAAAGAACATGCTACCCAGATTAACAAACTGTAACCCCGAGCCCCCCTTCTGTATTTGTATATAAGGCTCTGTAAACTTTTTTTGTATTCATTGTGAACTTGTGAACTTGAAAATGTAGAATAAACGGCGAAAGTACTTGTTCCAAGTCCCGGTTTTCACTCGCCTTCTGACATGGATTTTATAATATTCTCAAGCACGTGTCCCTTCTGTTGCTGCATTGATCTATATATATATATATATATATATATATATATATATATATATATATATATATATATATATATATATATATATATATATATATATATATATATATATATATATATATATATATATATACATACATGTAAAAATACATACATGTAAAAATACTTAAAATCCTCAAGGCTTACGAGGCTACTATTCTAACCTTTGGAGGAACGACACAACGTCAAAATTTCGACGAGGAGAGATTATTCATATCAGGTTTGAATTTTTGACTACTTGACCATTCAGGTTTGCTGTGGGTAAGTTGTCTATCTGCTGCCCCATAGAGAGCATTAATACTGCACGTGGATAACGGGTGTCAGATATTTAGCTTCCAATCAGTCCAGGGAATATGTCGGATTTATTAGCCTGTCTAACGAATCTGGAGGGTTTAGTTTATGCAAGAATGTGGTTGGCGTTTATCGTGTCTAAAAATTAAACGGTAAATTTCCAGCCACCGTTAATATTAAGTTAAATTAAAACCTCGTCCATAACCAGCGGCGCTTTATATTGCAATTTCTGTATAAAAAAGTTTACAGTTCTCAATACATATTTATTTCATAGTCGAAATCCCTTAAATGGTCGGCCATTGCAGCTTTTTATTATCAGCAAGTTACTAGGTGTATATACAGTAAACGTAAATAACCAAATACCTTTGTTTACAGCTTTCTCTATTTTATTTTATCTAATACTCTCTCTCTCTCTCTCTCTATATCTATATATCTATATATATCATATATATATATATATATATATATATATATATATATATATATATATATATATATATATATATATATATATTCTTATGCCGATGCTGTCTGGCTTCCATCACAGGTCACATTTGGCTTTCATGCTTCGAAACAGACATTTAGTAGCCCTACTTGGCTTAGCTCAACTTCAGCTGGCTCCAAAGTTCAGTGAAAATAGCATTGGCTGGTTAAACTTTGAGTAGCTTAACCCTCCATTCAATGAAATGGAGTGAAAGATTTGCTTTAGTTTTCTTAAAACCTTTCCTTCTCTCTCTCTACTTGAAATCGGCACCTTCAGAGATGAGCAATACATGCTGAGTAATACGATACAAATGCTAAATGAGAAACATTAAAATCAAAATAGGTTTTTTTTATAACTTCCATTAAACCTAAAAAGCCACATTAAATATTGTGCGTCTCGCAAGAATATGACGACTTTTTGTCTGCTAATCTGTAGAAAACTGACGCATATTTTCCAAGTAAAGTTATTGGCTGATTTCTTCAATTAATTACTTTTAAGCTAAAATAATAAAAAAAACACGTAGATTTTCTTTATTCATACTTGATAATGAGAGGTCTCTGCGTACCCTGTTACAAACTTTATTTGTAGACGCGAAAGTGAATGAAAGCAAATCGTTGCTAGATGTTTCGTCATTGTTCCCACGGACAACATTTAGCTTTCGTCAAACGGAAGAATCGACAGTTCGACTTATTCGAAAATGGAGTGAACTCAATAAAGTCACTTTGAAAAAGTGCTCGCCCCACTTGGGTTTATTTTGTTAGTATATTTGGTTTTCTGCGAAACCTCTTTTTATTCGAGGATATTAACATTTATATTTTAGTCAATTTGATTCACAATTTTAAAGCATTTCCTTAGTGCTAGGCAAAAAAGCAAAATAGCAAAGGCCCTATAAAAACTTCTCAATCTATCTATAGCCAGAGCTATGCAGGTGTAAGTGCAGAGTGAAGGACTGTATTTCATTTTGCCGAAATGTTTTCTCTTAGGGTGGTGTCGACGCACCGACAATTTACCTCATATAGCCTTTAGTACTACCAGGCTGGAAACAAGTCAAAGGCCATAATTGGAGAACGGATCTTTGGCAAATGCTGTATAACCACATGAAACACCGGTCAGGACGACCAAAGAGTCATCAACTTGTATTCAACAGGTTTGTGCAGTGTGTGCAATAAGTTCCCCACGTTTGTTTATGACACGTTTTACTGAAGTGTGGACGCACCAATACATACAGAATGTCATGGTTTAGATGAATTGCCACGAATTCATCAGCCAAAGGTAATCTTTAATAACTGTAAAATGAATAACATTATTTTTGTTTACGTGGTACATATCCTTGGTATAATAAGTTGGGTATAAAAATATTTCAATATGAAAGTGTGTCAAATTAAGTATACCTTGGTATTTTGATAATGGATTTATATTAGAAATAGCAGTCAACATAATATCATAAATGTAATTACCAGTTTATAATTTGTAAGGCGTTTAGGTCTGCATTTGTTTTTTCCTCTTAACTAGCATTTGGATCATATGTCTGTATTAGAGTCTTAAACATTCTATTCTTATCTTGTAAATACGGAATCTAGGCTTTCTTCATAGTTTAAAACACGGCCAGATGTCCTTAAATAAAAAAAATCCTCTATATATCTGATTACTCAGCTGCCGATTTGTAAGCACACTCGCTCGATATATTTGTGAACTAGGATATAGCGGTATATTTGCACTCTCATAAAACCACATACAAGGAAAGGCTGACTTAAAAGCGGCTGCGATGGTGATTAAGATGATTACATAATAACCTTTCACCTTTTGATGAAGTTTTTTAAAATACTGTACTGCCTATAACACTGGCGCCAGGGACAACGCACAGGTGTGGTTTCAGAGGTTGTGAAATCATTCTGGAACCATTTTAAGTAGAGAGGACAATAAGACGCCAGTTAACACTATTATCTCGCCTGGACTGGGAAAAAAGGATGTAAGCGACATAAATTGCTACATAAAGGATAAAAGGTTATAAGAGTCAAGGAAAACAGAGGTGAGTTATGATGTCTGGCAGCAAAAGGAAAGTAACAACAGACTAACTGTCCATTTCGAGTAGAGAAGAACCTCTCGTGTTCATCATCTGGTAAGCTGAAGGCTGCCAGATTAAAGACTATGCTCATATTCAGTGCGCATGTCATCACAAGTGTTATACTGTTTCTATACCTTTAGTTAAAAAGCTGCAATATTTAAATGAAAAGGGTAACTTTAATAATTCGTTTAAAGCTGAAACTTACTGTTTTAGTATAATAATAATATAATAATATCTAGAGATTTACTTTTCCTTTTCTACTGAACATTTTTTTGCTAAACCTTGAGCAATCAAAATTCAATTAGAACGTCACTGTCCACAACAGAAATTCGTACTTTGTCTCCGTTCACCAAATTTCTCTGCTGGATTAAACAAATTCACTTATCGCCGTGAAACAGAACATGACAGTTTCCTAAGAACCGTGTTAACGGGAATTTATCCTATATATATCCCAAAAAATTGAAGTACAGGCTCGCGTGAGTTTGTGTGGACATGAGTGCGTGCGAGGGATGTGTGTGTGTTTTGAGAGCCGCCTTTTGACAGCTGAAACTTTAAAATAGTCCATCAGAATGAGAGAGAGAGAGAGAGAGAGAGAGAGAGAGAGAGAGAGAGAGAGAGAGAGAGAGAGAGAGAGAGATAACTCATTTCCTCACAAATGACCTTTAGATTAATATCATACCGTCAAGACATTTCGTTGTAAATTGCTTTGCTAATTCACTAACATACAATAATAATCAATATTTACAATAATAATACAATGGTGATGAACAAAAGCTTTTTTCATTTTGCATATGGGAAGACTTAATTTCTATCGTAAACACTCAAACCATACGCTATATAATATCAGTCACAAAATTGATAATTTTCTGTTGTATAGCACCTTCCTGAAAATATTTCCTCTCTTGGGTATTGCCACATAGAAACACTGCATTAATGTAATAATATTTCCATACAGGCTTAAGTATCTGAGTAGCACTTGCATCATTTCTAAACTCAGATTGTTGAGAGGATATCTTTCAAGATCTCTTCACAAAATCATCTTAATCTCTAAATTACACAATATGCACGCCATTAACGAATCCACCAGTACACACACACACACACAGACACACACACAGAGAGAGAGAGAGAGATGGTTCTAAATGAATCAGACAGCCGAGTGTTAAGTAAACTTGGAAAATACCTAAGAAACTTTCTAAATCAATCAGCCTTGAGAGATCTAGTTTCTCACACAAAGCCAACACACAAATAAAAATAATATAATATATATATATATATATATATATATATATATATATATATATATATATATATATATATATATATATATATATGTATGTGTGTAATTGTAATATCCACAATGCCCTCTTAACTTTCTCGAATTCTTCGCGCTTTTTTAAAACGCTTGTCACTACAAAGCCTTAAGATACAAATGCAAGAAATATGAAGAAATTCTGACGTGCAGGAGCGGGAAACGAACCCGTGTCCAAAAAGCGCGAAGAATTCGAGAAAGTTAAGAGGGCATTGTGGATATTACAATTACATATATATCTCGTAAAATGACCAATAGATTCTACACACACACACACACACACACACACACACACACACACACACACACATATATATATATATATATATATATATATATATAATATATATATATATATATATATATATATATATAATATATATATATATATATATATATATATATATATATATATATATATATATATATATATATATATATATATATATATATATATGAATGAGAGTATGTATGTAAAACAACGTTATCCTGATTTTGCACACATCCATTTCCAATGGTAGATAGAGAAGAGGGAGAAAGTTAGTAAATAAACCAATACCTAACAAAATCGTGCATCAACAATGGCCACCCATAGGACTAAAAATTTTTAAAACTCCCAGACATTTCCACCTCAAAGGATGGAGACGGAGTTGAAAGAATGGAAAATTACATAATAAAAAAAGTAAGTAAAGTGAGAGGATGTTACAAAATGGAAACATCTGAAGGACGGAGTCAACATGACCAGCAGGCGAGGAGGGGGGAGGAGGAGGCCCACTTCAGCGAATTTCATAAATTACTTCTCAGAAGTCTCAAAGCAAGGCAACAAAAAATTTCTTTTAACGTTTATGTTCATCTTCAAAGTACGAGAAGATTACTTAGTTCGTCAGAGCAAAAAACTTGAGTGGAGTCTGTGAACCGAGTAGACCATCCAAGAACAGTAAAGAGAAATCTTTTTAAAGGGGATAAAATAAAAGGTTTCCTTTGTTTGTACAATTATTTCTTTACTTGCTCGTATTTATCCTCAGTACTTTAATACTGGTTTATTTTATTTTGATTATTTCATCTTTCTGTTATCCTCACAAAAGTAACACTTTTATCAGTTTCTTAGATTCTTTATCATTCTCATATTTTGATCTTTTGTTTTGATAGTTTTTTTTCATCTCCGGTATGGTCACAGTAGGCATTATTTATATCCAGGTAAATAGCATTTATATTATGGGTTTATAAACGTTTTTAGTATAATTGCCATAAAAATAAACACCCTGCAGTCGCAAAAGAGACATGTCATTTTCGAATTACGGAGTTCTGTATGACATGGAATATTGAAGAACGAAAAATAATTAGATCTAGATCATTTATTTTACCAATACACAGCTAAACAACACACACACACACACACACACACACACACATATATATATATATATATATATATATATATATATATATATATATATATATATATATATACAAAATAGCGGCACGATTTCACTGTGCATACATATTACTATTACTCGTATTAGGCTTCAATAAAACGGGATGGTTTAAATCCAAGAATCTTTAATTTACATGTACAAGCTTTCGAAATCGTACAGTCTTCTTCAGGCACTGATGCACTAAGGAGATATCAGCCACACTCGGGTATGTATGTATGTGCCACACCAAACTTTAGCGTCTTTCTACTGGAGGGAAGGGCAGGATATCAACTTCGGTACCTGAAGAAGACTGTACGTCTTCAAAAGCTTGTGCTTTGTTTATTTAAAGAATCTGGAATCTACGCCATTTCGTCTTACTGAAGTCTAATACGAGTAATACATATATACTCGTGTGTGTGTGTGTATATATATATATATATATATATATATATATATATATATATATATATATATATATATATGTGTGTGTGTGTGTGTGTGTGTGTGTGTGTGTGTATGCATTCAAAAACAATGTGTTCAAGGAACAAAAACGTGTGGCTATAGACCAATCTCTTGCCTAGAAGTGCGGGTAAGACCTTTTGCAGACACATCCAGAAGTCATGATCAGATTCCTGAACGATAATATTGCGATACTGTAGGCTCGCATAAGTCATGGAACCCATCTGGCCCTTATAATATGCAATACATTACTCAGAACTCAGAGACTGGTGCAAGGATACATTATCCTTATCATTAGACGTCTCAAAAGAATTTGAACAAATGAGGTTTAATGTTCTGATATATAAACTGCCTCAAATATAAAATTCATCAAAGTTGACATGGATGGACAGATAAATTTCTTCGTTATCAAACTGCTGTGTTAAGTTCCCAGAGGATCTTACTCTTGTATGCTTTTTGCAGGTCTGTGTACTGTAGCATTTAAGAAGAGGTGAGTCATGGGATCATTCTTGAGGTACTTGTTTCAAAACAATTTGAGAGCTATAGAAAAAGCAAAATTTGGAAGTTCTAAACCTAAGATCCCACAGTATTAACATAGTGGCCAGAGCTACAGAATAGTATCAAAATCAAGAGGGTAATGACCTTGTCAGATGGCCAAGATTTTCTGGAGTAATCAATGTCCCAGCACTGGAGCCAAGATGCATAAATGTACACTCGGCAAGAAAAGTGAAGATACAGTTTTCTTTAGATTTCGTTCATCGAATTTTAATTTTTTTCTTACAGAAAACACATAATCTCGGTAAATTTACTCTATAATATGAAAATACAATGCAAATTATATCATATATGTTAAATCTGCAAAACAAAAACGTTCAGATACTTAAAAACACCATGCATGTCCGAAGTAATCAGAATTTCTCAGATGACTTCGTTCATAGAGATCTAAGAGATAGTGTGTGGATATCTCGGTGTAGTACTATTTATCAGAACGGCAATATTTACTCATTTTCCGTTATGGACAGGCTTATCGTTGCATCATCATACGAGATAATGATAATTTCTTTAATTTTTACACATTCATATTTGTATTTCACGATGTTAAAAGTCAGCTGGAATTAATGGCAGTAAATGTTGCGACAGCTACGGTAAGTTGACCAAATCTATTTAAATCCGCAAGAGCGTTCTCTATGATGTGTGGAGCGATTCGGCGGGAAAACACAAGTAACTGGATGTTTCTTGACGTTACCACAGTTTCTCTCTCTCTCTCTCTCTTTCAATTGCTAAAACATACTATACAAATATAGTATCGCTCAATCTCTAAAAGAAAAAAAAATAATGAGATGAGTAGCTCTACATATACTGTAGGCCCAGGCTTACACAACAGCAACTCTCTCTCTCTCTCTCTCTCTCTCTCTCTCTCTCTCTCTCTCTCTCATCGTAACATTGCACTCGTTCCTTTATTGTTCCCCACGTTTTTCCTTGGACATTGCTCAAATTTAACTCTTGGTTTCACTATGGAAGATCGCGTATTTGTGTAAGGTTAATTGGTAGGTTATGTCGAAAAATGTTTATTTTGCTCAGAACTGTCGCTGCAAATTACAACTTGAACGAATACTGTAAAGCTTACTACTGCATTTAAGTATCAATGATGTCAGAATCGTAGAATATGATTGAAAGTTATAGGAGGTCAAGCAAAAAACCAACACACTAAGGCTGAAGCTCCTCCCCTTTCTAAAGTTGCCAGATGTCGCATTATTGAGCAATATATGTCCGAAGATTTAAAAAAAACTGTATCTTCACTTTTCTTGCCGAGTGTACAATGAGTACATATTAATGTGACGCTATTTAGATTTAGGCAAAATTACTATGAATATACAGGAACGACTAGGAAAGTTAATGTATTGGAGTGGATTGTGCATGGAGACTTAATGCTACTTTTAGTTGGCGTGAGATTGTATGCTAAAGGGATCAAAGTAAGGGATGAACTTGTCTTGTGCGATGGTGAGTGATATTGCACTCAAACTATAGAATATATAATCAGTCTAACAGTTTAAATAACTTTTTTACCTCTAACAGAAAATTAATAAAGAGTAAACCCATGTCAAGCTGTCTCCTTAGCCTGGCTTCACATTTCTCCACCCACGATCCCACCCCCAACAGATTTACCTCCAGAATATATGACCATTATTACACGCAGACAGTGGTAACACTGGGCAACCGATTTCCAAAGTTGAATAATGCTGAGTTTGACCAGTATATGGAAGGGTGACTACAAATAATTAGATGACCAGTCCAAATGTTTTTTGACATCGCCAACAGAACAACCATTTGTGAAAGAATCGGTACTAACTTAATTTTCTATAATAAAAGGTATCCATACTGTCGGACTATCAGAAATGAAAAAGAGAAAGAGAGGTAGAGACTCAAGTAATCGAAGGAAACAGTAAAATTAAAAAAAGAAAAAGAAAAATAGAATGTTTAAAATATATTTAGTTTTCGCCATACTTTCACCCGTAGCTCGCATTTCCTCGATTTTCATACGCTTCACCTGTTTCATTTGACTAAAACAAAAACAAAAAAGTGAAAATAAACAGAAAAAAGTGGTTGGTGACAGGGAATTTCAGCAATGTCTAACAAAAAACCAGGACCAAAAGGCAAAAAGCGTAGACCTAACGTATATCAAAAGGCTTTCTTTCGGTTTCAGACGAAGGAGATGAAGAAGGTACTTAAGAAATAATAACAAGTAAAACAGGCATAATTAGGTTACAAAACAGAAACTTCTGAAGGACGGAGTCAACATGACTAGCAGACGAGGCGGAAGCCCACTTCAACGAAATTCATATATTACTCCTCAGAGCTCTCAAAGCAAGACAACAAAGAGTTTCTTTTGACATTTATTTTCATCTTCAAAGTAGGAGAAGATTGCTTAGTTCGTTTGAGCAGAAAACTTGAGTGGAGGCCCTGAACGAAACAGGACTCTACCCAAGGACAGCTAAAAGAAGTTTCTTTTCTGACGGATTAACTCAGCTTTTCTTTGCATTTTCCCGTTTTGTTTATTCGTTTCCCGCCTTTCTTATATTAACAAGAAAATTCAGTAACAAATTGGGTCGCACCAAGTGATGAATCTGGGTTGAATTCTGAGTCTCATTCATACGTAGAGATTGTGGGTTCCCTTAAACCGCTAGTTTTTTTAATATCTATCTTTTAATATGAACAAATTTAATATGGAAATTACTATACATTTGTAGATGCTGCTCTATCAACTTGCATGAAAGCACTTGTGACATCAACGATTTCTTGATATTAAGCCATAGAAACTTTTAATCAGAATGATGATTCCTAGAGAATAAAAGTGGAACACGTTTATTCAGGGCTGGAAGAGTCTTTTTCTTTATTTTGTTCTTTATAGCTGTAGACGATAGGCAATTTTACATCACTGGCTGCTAGTCCAAGAGGTTCATGTCAAAAGAATGAAGTGTGAGTTTCACCTACGGATTGGACTACTGGTCTCTTACTATTCTTCTTTTTGTTTATTTTGAACTTGTCCCTCATCCTTTCATAGCCCTCACTTTCCTTCAGATAGCTTATCGACTTCTTTAAGGACGCTTAATCTCCTCCCACACATGAAGGCCCCTCTTTCAAACGCCCTCCCAACCCCCGCCCTCTTCTCGAGAACTTCTTAACGACCTTAAAGAAGATATACTTACTTGATTTTGGGCTTGGAGAGGTCTTGGGGGTCACCATATTGGTGCACCTGGTCCCTCACCGTTTGGACAAAGTCTGTGTGGCCAGCAATATGGGAAGTGACAATTGTAAATGCATGCCACTGATACCTTACAAGTATAGAAAGCATTGCGGCAGCTTGGTGATGTATGGAAGGCGCCATTTGTATTCTCAAGCCGCTCATGGATGCCTGAAATGGAGACGAAAGATATCTTGTTAGTTTGACATGGACCCCTTTTTGTTGTGATTTGCTTTGTCAAAAGTAGGACAGACACAACAACCTAACAGTAAATAATACAATATAAAAAGCACTGGACTCTGAATGTGTTCCCATTCCAGTCCTTGCATCATTATGTATCACTGCTATCTTTAAAATCTATGTAAATCAGAAGTTGGGATAATGGCCCAGAGACCACTACGTCATACTTATTATCCCAATAGTTTTCACTCTAACTTTCACAGCCATTTAGATAAAAGAAAAACAATGTATCTTGAGAATCGTCTAACACATCTGAGAAGTACAAATTCTTGTTTATTTTGGGATGTACCTGAATTACTCAATGTTATCCAGGAAAGAATAATGTCGAAAAAACATGAAAAAAAACTATCCCAACCTGTGTATATGAACATATAATTAACATTAGTTAACTTATATCAGCAGGCGTACAAAAACGACAGGTGCACAAATAGATATTTCCAGTAAGATTTGAATTTTCATATACTACAGTTGTGAACATAGAAATGTCTTTCATGGTTTTTTTTACTTTATTTCTAAGTTTCATTCAGTCACACAATTTGATGTTAGCAATATTTCCTCTATTGAATCAAAATCGCGAGAAAATGAATGAATCTGAACAGAAACAGAGTTCAAATTAACAAGGAATGTGCTGTTAAGATGTGATATGAAAAAAAGGTTAAATCTGAATTAGTAAAAAGTTATGAGACTGGGCGTACAGGTATATTTCTCTTTGTAAATGTGGCGATAAAACCTTTATCAATTAATGGCTATTGGTTTTCTCCCAGAAAGTCTTTTGCTACTCATACATAAACGCAAATCACTCACACACACATATATATATATATATATATATATATATATATATATATATATATATATATATATATATATATATATATATATATATATATATATATATATATATATATACATATATAAAATTATTTGCCTGGTCTTAAAAAATAATTAATCCCATAAAATCACATAAAAAATCAGATATTCTTACACCAACGGTTTTGGAGGAAGTATTTCTACAAGTTAAATGGGTAAATTACATTAACAGAAAAGTTTTTGGACGTCGGATGTCACCTAGATATAATCTTACTTTTTTTTCTTAGTTTTGTTTGATGTCTTTTCATAAAGAAATCACACTCAGTAGTTCATATAAATCCTTACTTGACTGCTGTAGGCACAAAAATATTTAAAACAGGCCTTGCCTCTAATTCCTATTACAATGTTTAGGATAAATATAATCTTTAAAAAACCGTATAACAAATTACATGTGTCTTCGTTACAGGACTTCGAGACAGGGTTTATCTTCAAACTGTTTGTGTTTACAGCAGTCACTTGGTATATTTTACAGTCTTGGTTGAAGTAGTAGAGCTGGGATGATGTATTTAATGACGATATATTTGCTGATGAGAGGACGTTCATGATTTTTTATTCAATCGGTGTTCAAGGATTCTGATTTACCTGCGGAATAGAAGGTTGAATTTCTCACTGACATAAGGGGTCTTTGATAATTTATTTTTATGTTGATTATGATTATGAGGTAACTGTAACAAGATTTTTCGCCTTTAGTCTAAGGCATTTTCAAAAAAACGACATACATTGGAATGAAAGCTTCCATAAAAGAGTTGGTTTTACCAACAACAACTAAGAGTAAAGGTGTGTAAAACTATTTTAATGCAGACAAAGGACTTTACTTTTGAGGTAGGCATTCAGGGGAGGAGCAGCTGTCTACGATTAACTCAGGTAACTGGATAAACCAAGGAGTGGGAAAAGATATCATCAAGGATTACTGAGAATCCTGAGATTCTATTTTAAATCTCTTTCGAACGTCTTGTGCAGAATGGGGTCAAGAGTGTACAGACCTGAGCTAAAAATAATGCCATTTTCCTTTGTTGCGTATATCAATGCAGAGTCTGTGAATGTGAAAAATATTTACACCTTGTTATTATATTACTATGAGGCTATTAGATTCAATGTAATTTCTGACTTAGATGCACAAAAAGGGCATTATTCTATTGGCAGGTTCTAACTGATTACATATGATGATTTGTTCTGGAATTGAATTCCATATTTTTCTGGCTCAAATAAAATGAAGCACAGTCCATGCAGGGAATTTATAAACAGCGTTGTTACTCTGGTGAGGACAACATCTTATAAGCATGTTTTAGTGTTATTATATAAATAAATTACGTTTTTCTTGAATAATTTAAACACTGATTTGATGGGCTTAAAGCTGACGAAATAAGGCAAACAAATAGTGTTCTTAGTTAATTCTAGCTTCCTGCCACTTTTATTATAAAATGTCTTCAAAGCCTTATCGTAGCAATTACGCAAAATATGAGTTGGATAACAAAAGTCTCGACCTATTCTCATATTCTGTAGGTTGTTATCCAGAAATTCTGGACTGACAACACGTAATTCACAGAAGAGAATACAGAAATTTACATATATACAGTATATATATATATATATATATATATATATATATATATATATATATATATATATATATATATATATATATATATATATATATGATGTCCAAAAAAAGTGCACATAAATTACAAAATTTCAACTGAAATTGTTCATATCTTATTTCACTAGTCACTAAGAGGATCCAGCAACTGTTTGTGTGTGTGTGTGTGTGTGTGTGTGTGTGTGTGTGTGTGTGTGTGAATCTGACTGACTTGTTCTTATAGATTTTTCTAAAAGGTTATTAACAGCTACGTCTTTAAGTATAATAGCTGATATGTCATCTGCATATTGAAACCATAGTACATGTATTTGAGTAATCGCAGGAATCAAATTCTGTATTTTTTTAACTTCACATACACGGATATATATATATATATATATATATATATATATATATATATATATATATATATATATATATATATATATATATATATATTTATTTATATATAAATATTATATATAAAAAAAAGTTTACACAAAGTCGAGATAAATGGAGATAGGGGGTTCGCCATTGCCAAACCAAATGTTTACTTATAGAATTTCCTGTTAAAGATGAACTTAAAATCACAAATTCACAATTCAAAAAATCCAGAATATGACTGATCTTTAGCAGTAAATTTAATCCGATTAACTGATTTTTTGTAAGATATTCTCATACCGATTCAATAGGCACTTTTGTAAATAAAGAACAAACATCAAAACTTACTCGTCAGAGGTCGGATTGATCGCGATGCCGTTTAAATTTTCCCGTTAGATTTATTGAATTATTCAAAAGGGTACTTCCTAAGGGCAGCAATAACAACTCCGTACAGGTATTCCCGAAGTTTGCAAGAGATAGAGCCCGCGGGGTTTCACTGTATGTCTCAAACGATTGTTTTCTTTACGCGTTTTAACCAGCCCAGATAGAAATTTCGTAATTATGAAGAATTAATGGAAAACTGAAGAAGTACTTGTTCAGTATTCGTCTTACATAACTTTTGGATATCTTAATTACTTCAGCAAGAGAGCCCGTATTCAGTTTCGTGTAGGAACTACTATAACTTATTAAATCTTCCATTTTTGACACATGCTACATTATCTGTTATTACTGCGGTATTTGATTTGTCGGCCGCCTTAGTGATGTAGATGGTCCTAAAACTTCTCAGTTAAGTCAAAGCATTTCCTGAACAGTTTGGGGAAATTAATCTTACCAGTAAATTTTAATGATGAAGAACAAGTCAGGGATGGCGCTAGAGACAAAACAGATGCCATGGCTGAAACAGCAAATGATAAATCATAACACTGAGCTCACATAACTCCTTCACTAATATTTTTTACTGAGCAATGTTACAGCATAGTCTTTTACGCCTTTTTTTTTATCGACTCGCGGTATTAGTTTTACAATGTTTCGCTTGTAGACTGTGAGTTCTCCTTTGCAGATTCCGGAAAATTCTTCACATATATACATATATAAATATATATAATATATCTATCTATCTATATATATATACTATATATATATATATATATATATATATATATATATATATATATATATATATATATATATATATATATATATATATATAAATATATATACTAAGAAAACACAAAAGTAGGCGCGTGATTTTGTTTATTATCTGAAGCCACTTGGAAAGTTCAAATTGAAACGACAGAGTGCCAAGTACTTTCGTGTATTTTAACACATCTTCAGGGCACAAAGATGTGTTAAAATACACGAAAGTACTTGGCACTCTGTCATTTGAACTTTCCCAGTGGCTTTAGCTAATATATATATATATATATATATATATATATATATATATATATATATATATATATATATATATATATATGTGTGTGTGTGTGTGTGTGTGTGTGTAAATATACACAAACACACACACACAAGGTGGCTCCCTAGAAATAAATAACCATAACTGTCATTGGTACGCTTATACTTTAATTGCTGAATCATGAATGAACACCATGTGCAGAAAGACTGACAAAATAGTTACCCCACAGACCTATAGACCTGGCACATCAACAGCACAAAGTTAAGTAAGTATCTTAGTTTAACCAGACCACTGAGCTGACTGACAGCTCTCCTAGGGCTGGCCCGAAGGATTAGATTTATTTTACGAGGCTAAGAACCAACTTGGTTACCTAGAAACGGGACCTACAGCTTACTTGTATCACCAGAAATAAATTCCTCTAATTCTTCACTGGCCGGTTGGAGAGTCGAACGCTGGGCCAACAGCGAGCTAGCCGAGAGCTCTACCCACGCATCCAATGAAGAACTATCAACAGCACAATGCACCCTCTTACATATAAAGCAGTATTCACTTTTATCTTGCGCACATTCCCGTCCTTCCAGAATATTACCTTTCCAGTTTGAGTTTTCTGCAAAAGAAAACTACTGAGATGGCTATTTGTCAGTCCGTCCGCACTTTTTCTGTCCGCCCTCAGATCTTAAAAACTACTGAGGCTAGAGGGATGCAAATTGGTATGTTGATCATCCACCCTCCAATCAACAAACATACCAAACTGCAGCCCTCTAGCCCAGTAGCTTTTATTTTAATTAAGGTTAAAGTTAGCCATGATCGTGGATCTGGCACAGCTATAGGTGCCAACAGCACAGGCCAACACCGGGCCGCGGCT
The DNA here is from genome assembly GCF_040412425.1 of Macrobrachium rosenbergii. Classification (NCBI taxonomy): domain Eukaryota; kingdom Metazoa; phylum Arthropoda; class Malacostraca; order Decapoda; family Palaemonidae; genus Macrobrachium; species Macrobrachium rosenbergii. The sequence goes on from NC_089754.1 coordinate 10,853,977, forward strand.
GAGAATTTCATACAGCATTATACTCTGTACAGAAAACTCGATTGCATTTTTTACTTGTTTATCATTAAAGTAAAATTAACATTTTAACAAAATAATTGAAACTGTTGGACATGAAGACAAAGAGAAACGATACGTAGTAGTAGTACAGTAGTTTAACCAGACCACTGAGCTGACCTTTCAGCTCTTATAGGGCTGGCCCGAAGGATTAGGATAAAATGCCACACAGGCTCACGTTCTCATACTGTAACACATACACACAATGATTTCATTTACTCATGGTTCCACACTAAAGGGGTATATCAAAATTCATAAGTTGAGTAATATTTAAAAAAAAATTAAATTTAAAGTCGACAAATGCTATTAGGGTTTTCGTGCTTTTATTATTTACTTATTTTTATATTTTATTAATTAAATCACAGTTCCTCATGAACAACAAAATCGGAACGACTGTAAAAGATTCTGACAAAATTTCATTTATAGATTTATTCCCAAAAGTTGACCGTCGCTGTTGGTCATACTTTGGACACTCACATGACACACGTCTGACCGTTATTATCACCCAGCACTCTGAGCACTCAGGAGCCGAGCCACGTGGGCTGCTCATTAAGTGCCCATGTGTCAGACAAGTATGCGATAAAAATTTAATTTCTACTTGAAGTCATTAATCAAATTACAAATGAATGATTTTTAAACGTCCGTTCATATTCACATATCAGAGTTTTTCAATGAATCGGTTACAAAATTTCTCAGGTTTCTACAATCGTTAAATTTATAGGAAAAACTTTCGCAGTTATATATACGTGGTAAGCAATAGCCTACAATTAATTCTCAGTGAAATTGAGAAAATGATAATGAAATAGGAAATGCATATCATAAAAAAAGATTCAAGACATAAAATAGATAAAAAAAAAAAAGCAAATGTGACCCCGTGCGTTCTTAAAATGAGGTTACGTTCCTGATTACTGCAGTCATCTAAAGATAATAAGATAAAATAAAGTAATTATTGATATGAATGAAATATTCATATTACCCCTTCCCGTTTTATTGACCAAGCTATAAAAACCAACGACCATACGTATTTAGAAAATAAAGGCTGTACTTGAAAGAATATCATCGTATTCACCGGAAAGAGTGTACTTGAAAGAATATCATCGTATTCACCGGAAAGAGTATGACTGAACATATGGAGATGATAAACACATTAAAATCTTTCACAAATAATAGTATAGAGATGGTAACCGAATTATAAAACAATGAAAAAAGAACTAGTGACTTTGATCTTCCAATAAAAAGAGCGCTGCTGACAAGATATACGAGCGCGGTAATTTGCTGAAACTTACCGTAATGAAACCGTTAATGAATACTACTTATCTAACTCGGCCTCGATTTTGGTCTCTGCTCAAAGCAGGAATACAAATAAATGAGTTCCTTCTTCATGTTGTTTTGACTGGAAGCACTGTTTGATTAATGTTAGCTAAAATTTTCTGAGTTCACTTATTCACACACACACACAAACACACACACACCACACACACATACAGTATAATATATATATATATATATATATATATATATATATATATATATATATATATATATATATATATATATATATATATATAGATAGATAGATAGATAGATAGATAGATAGATAGATAGATAGATAGATAGATAGATAGATAGATATACACACACACACACACACAAGCATTAAGCAACAAATGTCGTTTAATATCCAATTCGCTCTACCTCGGAAATAACACCGAAGTGGAATTATAATTGATAAGTGGTTCATCACCTGACAGGATCGAACTAGCGAAGAGCGAGTACCATCGACATCCAGTGAACGCTGTAAACCAGGCTGTCCACTGAATGTGGTTGGCAGTCCCTGTTCGGCAGTTCGATCCTGTCAGGTGACGAGCCACTTATCAATTATAATTCCCCTTAGGCATTATATTACCGGGTAGAGCGAATTGGATGTTAAACGACATTTGTAGCTCAATGTTTGTGTATATAAATATCACGGTGATGTGATAAAAATTTCTCTCTCTCTCTCTCTCTCTCTCTCTCTCTCTCTCTCTCTCTCTCTCTCTCTCTATATATATATATATATATATATATGTATATATATATTATGTATATATACATTATGTATAAATAATAATCTATATATATATATATATATATATATATATATATATATATATATATATATATATATATATATATATATATACTGTATATAAAGGCAAATGCCACGAAGGAAAAGTGGCAATTGCCTTTATGCATTCATCACGTTCCATATCTTCGTGAATCAGTTATACATATATACTATGTGTGTATGTGTATATATGTATATATATATATATATATATATATATATATATATATATATATATATATATATATATATATATGGGATGTGCGTATATCATATCTGAAAGCACGTTCTAAGGGGAAAAACCCTGGCAAACTGTTATTGCGGTGATGGAGTCAAGAGGATCTTTTAATGAATATCAAAGCAAAAAAAAGCAAAACTTCGGCGCAATCGAGTTTTCGGTGCATCTTATAACGCTGTATGAAATTCTCAGCCACAGCCCATGAAACTTTCATCCACGGCCCAGTGGTGGCCTTTATTGTTGGCACTTATAGTGGTACCAGACGCACGATCATGGCTAACTTTAACCCTAAATAAAATAAAAACTACTGAGACTAGAGGGGTGCAATTTGCTGTTTGATATTTGGAGGATGGATGATCAACATACCAATTTGCAGCCCTCTAGCCTCAGTAATTTTTAAGGTCTGAGGGTGGACAGACAAATGGCCATCTGTATTAATAGTTTTCTTTCCAGAAAACAGAAGGGCTGTTTTAAACGGCAGAAATTACTTTTCCAGTTTTATTCCTACATGAATGGTATTTGACGGTCAATATTGAAACACAGATATATGAAACAATGGAAGGCAAAATAGGAGGAATAATGTTTTCACTGAGATTGTTACAAGCAAATATTCTTGTTGTTTAATTGATTTTTCTTTGTAAAGTTATTTGCTTTTAATTCTAACGAATAAAAAACAACAGTAACGGTAATAATTAGTACAATGGAAGAAATTTTAATTCCATTTTGACTATTAAACACAAGTTTATTTTATCGCACAACCTATATTTTTATTTAAATTATGACAAATATAGCAGCAACTGCATCACAAGCTTTTTGCGTACTGGTTTTCATCTTTAATTTCTGGAGATGGCATCACTTTGTGAAAAGTACAATTAAACTGACAAAAAGAATGATTAATTGAATCGGTAAATATTAATCGAGGGGAGTGAGAATTAATTTCAATTTGCAGTTGTAGTATCATCAGGGCACCAGAAGATTGAGGAATAGTGTCCAAACATTCTTTATACATCACACGCATTCTGAGAATCCTGTGAAAGAAACCGCTGACAGTTGTCGGTCGAACTTTTAAAGTGTACGCTTAATTTAGTGCTGTGGTAATTTTTTTTTTTATTGGGGAGAGAGAGAGAGAGAGAGAGAGAGAGAGAGAGAGAGAGAGAAGTGGGGGAGTTTTTATTACATAGCTGTGAAAGTATTATCCAGACTTCAGCTAATAAACAATTGTATATGAGAATAAGGATTTTACAAAGTGTACCCAGATATTTGATGGTAATTACTTTTCTGTCCTCATAAAATATCCTATGCAGTGTATTTGATTTTTTTATCACCATTTAATTGATAAACAACTCGAACGCTTCTATATACAGTTTTTTTAAATAAAATATTAATCAAGGGAGATATCTCGAAAAGCAAAAAAAAAAATAACTGTTTGTATGAAATGTACACTACTTTATTATCTCTTAAGTAAAAAAACGTGCCCACAGCCAACCTATTGACTTTAGCAGAACCAAACACACAGCCACAAGCAAAGCTCAAAGGAAAAACGCGTGTGCGATAAACTTGAAAAAAGCGATAGACCTGAAGTAGTTCAAGAACATTCGAAGATGCTGCGAGTTGAGAAAGAAAACAAGGTAGCCTCGAAGTGGAGGAAAAGAATAACTGAAGCTGCGGTCTAATGGGGTTACGAGGATGCCTGATAGAAAGAAGTACTTCTTCCTTCAGATCAATGGGGAATGGTCGAAAAAGCGTCAGCAGAAAAGACTAATATGTAACTCCCGAAGGAGAGAGAGATCTAAGGAAACCTTTCGATGTGGGTCACTGGTCTAACGAACGCCTTTTGATTGAATTCTGGGAAAGAGAAGTAACCCCTAAATATGAGAGTAATATTCCATACATAAAACCTTAGTGGCTATCATGAAGATTATAAGTTTTAAATAATATAGCATTTCAAACTAATCGAGGTTATAAAGGAAAACTTAAACTAAATTGAACGCCAAAAATGTACACAGAAATAAGATACTGATGTACATAAAACTTTCTTCAGAGATATGTGAGTATCTGAAAGGAAGAGAAGAGAATGGGTGGAAATCCAATTCTGGGTGACATTGAACTTGACCCATATACGATATTGCGATTTCAGATGTTGTCTTAGTTATTTTCGGAAACATGATTTATTTCATGAACAACCATCACTTAGTCAAAAAGACTAAGGCATCAAAGTGTAATTTGCTTTTATTTTTATTTGTATTTTGCTCTTTTACTTTTACACTTTTTTACTTTGGTTTATTTGGTTTGAGTCTTCTCAGTAGACTTTCATGACGGTTCATTAGATCTGTCTCTGCGTAAATGCAAGGAAATTAAATCTTTCGCTGAGCCACATTAAGACAGAAAAAAAAAGTCAACATCTGTATAAAATCTTTCAAGAAAATCAACATTTGAAATATCAAAAAGTCAACATTTGGTGAAATTCTATCGTCAACTCATAATCAAGTTACATCTTATGAAGTACACTCATTCATGAAACGGAGGACCTATAAATTAGAATGGGGTAATGTAAGAATATGAATAAACGAAACAAATAACAAGGGTGGAATCAGTGCTAGACTTCTCCTGTGAGTTGAGATCAAGAACTACTCTCCTGAGCCCTCTTGCAGAATCAGCAAGATTAGAAAGTGGTAAGTTTGGTGAGGAATAATCGATAGCCTCAGAGTAATTCTGATGAGGAAGTCTTTCTGACCGAGAAGCCAGGGTTCATTTCCGTGAAAGAAAGTAGGGTGCGCTCTCATGATGAGAAGTATCTTTATTATGAGTGTCCATTAGTATGCTTTTTCAGGGCCACTTTTGTTAAGAATTTATTCATCAAGTCTAAACTATTCACCGGGAAAAACGACTTACTTCTATAATAACAAAGGGACAGACGTAGTAAACTCACATAAAATGTATTGCAATGCCTGCATATCAACAAATTAGTGTTGAGAACATTGAAACAAAAATACTGCAAAGAAACCCAATCTTCTAAAATAAAAAAAAATAAATTATGCTTAGCCAGTAGGAACATATATTTACTTAGAAAATGCAGGTAGCATTTTGATGCGTAACTCACGTCCACTGTATGGTAAATGCTCACTCCTGCAACTATGTAAAGTAACTGAAAGTAATCAAGAATTCATCTCAAACGAATCGCGTATCTTGGTCAGGATCAGCGCCTCCAGGAAAATATCGTAAATGTCTATGGCGAACTAAATCTTATGTGAAGAGTATAAGTAATAAGAAATTCTTCACTTCCTTGCCTCCATCTAAGAATAAAAAGGAAAGCAAAGCTGTAAGAATAAAACATGTATGTTTGAAAACAAACACCTCTGAGAACATTTTAATGATAAAATTTAACAAAAAGTACTTCGGGAAAGAACAAGACTGCAAGAAATTTCTGCCTCTCGCAAGTACTCACATGCACACACCCACGCACACACACACACACACACACAAACACACGAATAAACCAGTTTTCCTAAATAGCGTGGCCAATTTCACGTTCATTCTTCAGTAGATGAACCAAGGAATACTTCTTGTCCAATTAATTCCATAGCACCAGCTGCTTCAGAAACATACGCAATAGGGTCATTAGCAACACGATGATTCCCACGTAAGAAAACTACATCATTCTTTTCTGTGTTGCACACATCCCGTTACTTCCTGAATAATACCTCTTACACACCATCTATCAACCACTACACACACACACACACACACACACACATATATATATATATATATATATATATATATATATATATATGTATATATAAAATATATATAATATATATATATATAATATATACTGTATATATATATATATATATATATATATATATATATATATATATATATATATATATATATATATATATATGATTTACAAATAGAGTTTAACATCGAATTCTCAATTCACTATACCATGGTAATAATTTAAACCCAAAGAGAATTATGATTTGTAAGCACTTCTACACCAACCAGGATTCGAACCAGGGCTTTTAGCTTATACACAACAGTGCGTAGTCGACTTTGATGCCTCAGCTATCGCGGAGGGGCAGAAGCACTCATCATTTATAATTCCCTTTGGATAAAAGTTATCCCATGGAATTGTGAATTCGTTATTACGTGATATTAGAAGCTTAAAACACACACACACATTTTTGTCACATACAATCGTGACCTTTGTATTTTCACAAATAATAAGCCCTAGATATCGCTTAAATTGCAGTTAACTATACCAGGAATTACTAATACCATAAGGTAAACTTAAAGTTGATATATGTATGTATGTATGTATGTATGCATGCATATATATATATATATATAAATATATATATATATATATATATATATATATATATATATATATATATAAATATATAATATATATATATATATATACATAAAGTACCATATTCTTATATGAATTTTACGTAAAATATATACATAGCTTCACTGTATATATTAGCACCGTTTTTGACCGGCCGATAATTTGTTTTTGTTTTACTGGCAATAAAAGAAGTAAACCAACAATCCTCGATCTGTATGTTGCAAAAAATCTTCTTTTTATATTATCTGTTATAATTCGAGTCTTACGTTTCAAGTCCCATAGACTGTAATGATTCTCTGAAAGTCTAAATTTGGACTGCTTTTCCTTGGTTCAGTAGCATTGGCGTTTTCGTAAAATACAGAACACGTGCGCTGGTCATCATCTAGAATAAATCTGTTAAAAAACACGAACCTCATCTACCGTAAAAGAAAAAATTAATTCAGTTTCAAAGACCTCAACACGATGAAAGTATCAATGATTTTATTTTGCATAGATATTTATGGATAAATCTACTTGTCGTCTACCTTACTGTTAAGCATGTGCATAAATCGTCCATATTCCCTAGCACTAATACGCAGACATACGTTGAAAATACTTTGTTATTTGATATGATACCAATAACAGGACTTTTAATAGGGACGGTAATTAGACCAATAACAACAACAACCACACAAATGATGAATGATGATTAAGCTTTAGACCACGATGAATATTTGGCTTTCGAAATGGCCTGACCTTTAACATTTTTCTTTAATACCCTATGAACTGCCGACCTTTGGTAAACTTCGTTGCGAACTGAAAAACAAAAAGGAAAAGAATTCTTTCTCAACTAATTGAACGCAGTTGGTTCGCTCGCTTTGTGTGTGTCTTGTTCCTCTTTTACGGGGGACAAAACTGATTTGTTTATGGAAATCCACTGGTTTCATCATCTCTTTTGGAGTGATGTTATTGGGAATAGTAAGAGTGAAGAATAAAGTCATGAAATTTATCATGTGTCGTAAGCCAAATTGAAAGTTTATATTGTAATAACCAAATAATTTAGTAAGAATTTTATTTGTCGGATAGCGTGTAATGTCGACCTCTGTTTACAGCGTGGATGCGAGTCACAGCTGGGAAGACGATTTTTCTTTTCTTTCTTCTAGTTCCTTTCGTATTTCAAGGCTTTTAATAAAAGAAATTTCCATAATAGTTGGGAATCAAAAAATTCCGGTCATTGTAGCCATTACAGAACACGGTGATCATTAGACCGTAAAACAAAAATAATTCAGAAAATACTCCTTTCCTGAAATTTTCCGGAAAAAACTCGGGTACGTAATCAAAAGTTCATATCAGTTTTGGTGAAATATTAATGTAGCTAAAGGATTTCCCTGTACTGAAAGGAATACGTTACACGGGGTCTCTGTGTAGGTTGTAGGTTACACACAGACGTCAGGTTACTCGCACCACTTTTAATCACTACCGGCAGCTTTCCCAGTAGCGGATACTTGCTGAACAGATCAATAAATAAACTCGTTTTCAGTATATTTACCCTCAGCAACTACAACAACATCCTGCAGATAATAAAACCTGTCCTCCAGTGTCGGGACTCTAGTGTCAGATATTGACATCTACTGCCGAGTTGGTCTCTCTGGGTCCAAATGAGGTCCAAAAATTTATGAGAGAGAGAGAGAGAGAGAGAGAGAGAGAGAGAGAGAGAGAGAGAGAGAGAGAGATTGCTTGTCTCATTCTATAACCCTGACCCTGGATTCTCATTTAAATTCTTGGTAAACAAATGGAAGAAAGGTATGAAATCAATTTCCATTGTCAGCTTTTTCTCATTCCCTTAAGATCAGAATGGCCAAACATTTCAGCCAGTGTACACATGAGGTTTTTGTATTATGATACAGAGTGGCTGCTTACCCGGATTTGGGGAATTTAGCCAAGAGGATGGTACCCTACATTCCGTTTATGTAGCTTTGTTACATACCAGATATTTTGGAAAACAGTCATATGGGTGTTTACCTGAATTTATTTATGAAGTCTTTTTACACACCTGGACCTTGTAGGAATGAACTCTCTTGATTATTCATAGCTGTGGCACAGCTGAAACATTCACCCTGACCTTCATCCAAATTTTCCTTTTGGTGGGTCCCATGGGTCATGTCAGGTCAGGCTGCATCCCTGTTAATGGAGGCAGAGCCTATAATGGGCTTAGCAAACTATTTAACACGAGCATGAACGTCAAAAATATAAGAACTGCATTAAAAGCTGTCAGTAAAAAAAAAAAAAAAAACCCTGCCATGCAGCTGTGCTTCCTTCCCGGAATTTGGGAATTTAGCACAGCTACATGGCGTCTGGAACCAGGAATGTAACAACAAACTCAATAATAACCGCGGAAAAGCGGTAATGAATCTTCATTATGTATTAAATAGGCTAAGAATTAAGCACTAACTCCTATTAGTTGTATTTCTATACATTTCTGTGTGATAGTTTAAAAACTACCAGGGGCATCGACGGCTATAATATTTCATCTTGGCGTACAGCTTGTAAAAGGAAAACTTAGTTCAGAAGTACATAATATAGAGCTAAAAAATCTACTATATTTTCTTCAGACCAAAATCTTTTTCTTGTGTGTTTTCGTCCTGTGATCCCAAACCTTTATATTTTACGCAGGTGTTATTTGTTTGTTTAATAGGAACAGAGCAATACTCCATTATGTGAACTTTCAATTCTTACAACACCTTAAAAACTTCCACCTTAGTTATATTTTCATATAGCACATTAAAAATCAGTATTACATCCCCTACAAAAAATCTCATTTACAATAACTAAACTGCCGTCACCTTTGCGGGTGATGTAATTAGTTACATTAGAAAAATTACAACCTCTGGAAAAACAATTACAGACTGCTAACCGTGTCGTTTTATGTTGTCTTTCACGACATAGTTACACATACAACAGGCCATTTTAGTTTTTTTTTTTTTTTTTTTTTTTTGCACAGACCAGGATGTTACATATTCTCTGACTAAAATTGTGTGACGATCGCAATACATGATGTAAAAAAAAAAAAATCCATATCCAGGCTCAGATCCTAATTATGGTTAATATGACCCGTTCCTCTAAAATATACTAAATATTTCCACAAAATACGTATAAATCCTAATTACTAAGCACGTAATCAAGCAAAAAGCATACAGACCAACTGACAAACCGAATTAAAAACTTTTCTTCCTGGAGAGCGGATAACTTTTCTTATTCTAATACTTTTAAATTCTGAGCCTTCGTGCAAGAAAAGGACGTACCAAATAGAATTTTCTTTAACGATATTTGCAATTTCCTTTAATATGTGAGAGATTATCACTGAACTGTACATTCGAAATTTCACTGGATATTATTCGATAAATTTCCTCTCTCTCTCTCTCTCTCTCTCTCTCTCTCTCTCTCTCTCTCTCTCTCTCTCTCTCTCTCTCTCTCTCTCTCTTACAAAATCTTGATCAAAACAGATACAGGTTTAATAGAAGCAACAAACAAATAACAGAAAACTGAATCTCTTAAATAAATTCAAACTAAAAGACGAAAACGTTTTGAAACAGACCATGACGTACGGCTGGAAAATAGCAGGTAGAATCTCACGCCACGTCAAAAAGGACCTAACTCAAATATTTCCTCCATTTTTTCAAGGAGGAACACTGGAAGGAAGAATTATGAGAATCTGTCGCTACAGACACCAGACTTTCGTACCCTGGACGTAATTCGTGGCCTTATTCTCGAAAGAGACGCCGTGATCAGCTATTAACTAATTAAGTTTTCTGTATTCTTATCTCTTGGAAGACTCTAAACACACACTGAATTACTTTCGGTACTCGCTTGTTAAAATAACCAATAAACACAGGAAAAAGATGAATCGAGATTAATCTTCGAAAGCCTGGTTAAAGCTGATGCTGCTTAGTTCATGAGGGTACAGCACAATAATTGTACTCTCATGAACTAAGCAGCATCAGCTTTAACTAGGCTTCCGAAGCTAATCTCGATTCATCTTTTTCCTGTGTTTATTGGTTATTTTAACAAAAGTACCGAAAGTAATTCAGTGTATGTTTAGAGTCTTGTAAGAGATAAGAATACAGAAAACTTAATTAGTTAATAGCCGATCACGGTGCCTCTTTCGAGAATAAGGCCACGAATTACGTCCAGGGTACGAAAGTCTGGTGTCTGTAGCGACAGAATCTCATAATTCTTCCTTCCAGTGTTCCGCCTTGAAAAAATGGAGGGAATATTTGAGTTAGGTCCTTTTTGACGTGGCGTGAGATTCTCCTGCTATTTTCCAGCCGTACGTCATGGTCTGTTTCAAAACGTTTTCGTCTTTTAGTTTGAATTTATTTAAGAAATTCAATTTTCTGTTACCTGTTAGAGTAAAATTATTCTAACAGCATGTATCCTGAAATTAGTTTGACCGCCCTGGAGCTGCTTTTTCAGAGCGTTTCTTGGCTGTTGATTATTCTTTATTTATCTCGATGTAACTCGGTTCTCCATTTTTATACGCAGGCTCTGTGCTGTACAAATTTCCCTGGCAAGTTAACAGCCCGTTGAACTTATTCCATGTGAAATTATGAAAATTCTGAATAGGAATAAAAAGAGAAAATAGAATGTTACCCCAAAATATTAAAAGTAAGAAGGCTGACGCTGATAAACAAGTGCTGGTCATGAAAATCTCCCCCTATGATAGGTGCGACCAGTTCTAAGAAATTCGTTCGGTAGCCTTGGTTGCATGAATACTTTTTCATGCTGTTCGATATGTAAGTTTCGTTGGCCGCCACATAAGGATAAAATATTACCATTAATGCTGAAAGTATGAAAGTATGGTTACCAACGTATCGTGGAAACTGTTTACGAATTATACAAATTCATATATAGTAACACTAAGTTAAATCTTTATTGTAATATCTGGCAAAACGTTTGCTATGATTTCCCAATCCTGTTGGGGTCTAATTGTGACTCACTCTAGCTTCCACCATTCTCTCAGGGTACGTCGATGGCTTCAGTACGGGTTTACAGAGCTTATGGGCCAATTGCGTTTGGGTATTTATTGGCACTTATCTATCAGATATCTTTCATTCATAGTGACGCTTAATTTTACTGCTCAATACAATGGCAGCGTAGAGAACATATTTCAGTGTACTAGTCGGTGATCACCCAACCGAGTGCTGACCGCAACCCAGCGCTTTCTAACAGCCACGAAATATAACATACTTATATCCATTCCAAGTCCGGGTAAAGAAGGTTTAACATACCCGCAGTTTCATAATACGATAAAAAAATGTAACAGAAATCCTTTAGTGGCTGTTAGCTCTCCAATATAAAGTACATTTTATATACAGAGGTCAGTAAGTTTGCAAGACAAAATGTGAGCCTTAAAATTTCAGCATCTACAGCGTTCTCTCTCACGGCCATACAAAATGTGATGTGTCATAAACAGACACCAGTGCTTCGGACTCAAAAGTAAGTGGTATTTGTAGCCCAGGTTTTTGGCAGCAGTAGGTGAAGACATTTCATGATTAATTTTTCTGTTAGTCTTATGCAAATCGTAGCTCTTAAAATTATATGATTTTTTCAATGTTTCCTCTCAAGGGAATAAGAAATATCTATATTTTATGGTACATAAAATGATGAAAAGAAGTTCTTCACTCATAAGGAAAACAGATAGCTGTATTTGTAGTTTATATAAAGAAAAATATTAAATGTTAATCATATCAGAAATGTTAATGATGATTAAACATCTGGAAACCTAAATTTCCGGATCAAGATACACTTGAATTCAACTTGAATATAAAAAAAAAAAAATAAAAAGCAACACATTCTGTTTTTTCTGCTTGATTAGTGTAAATCTTGAGTTTTTATATATCCATTTTATTTTTTGCTAAGATGGTAAGCTCTATCTTCGAATATAACGCAGTTGTTCAAGATCAAAGTCAGCAGAAATTATATTAATGACTATTTACTGACATAAAGATATTTAAGAGAACTAAGCAGTTCCACCGATGGCAATTTCCTGGACAGGTGTTTATGAATTCATCTGCGATAATCATGGTCCTATCTTTGAAATTGTCGGCTTTATTAACGATCAAAGTTTGGGAAGTAACACATACAATTTTCTGATGTGCAATAGTAAGAAATGAATCGTTAAGCCATGAGATATTTAGAAGGGAAACTTGGGAAGCTCAGAAATGAAGGATGAAGGACAATTGTCATTCCTTGAAAAACTGACAAGGATTTTGATGATCATATGAAGAGGAATGAGAACTGGAAGGAAAGCGACGACAGCATCTCGGAAAATTTTAGAGTAATGGCAATGTTTTGCGGGAAATAAATGCCACGAGAAAAATGACAGAAGAAAAGGGTTTTAGAATCAAACATACAAGCTATGTAATGCAGCTAAGAAATAATGCGGTCTACTAACTATGGGGTAAGATTTGAAGTGTAGTTGAGAATAGACGACAGAAGGGACGCAGAGCCGAAAAAACTGGGAAAGGGAGGAACCACTAAGGTTCTGGAAAGAGTGGTGACCATTTGTCACGTGAAGAAATTCGTGAAAATGCTGAAACATAGAAAGGCAAAAGGAGCTGAGGAGATCGATAGTGGCATGGCGAGATATGTTGGTGAAGGGACAGTAGTGTAGATGGCTAGAGTACATAAGTTATGTCGTTACGAGCGAAAGCATCCAAAGGAAAGGGCGACACGAGTCATGTCTCTTCGTTTAGGATGTAGAATATATATACCTTCTTATCATATAAGTAAGATGGATGAGGGTAATAAATGTCACCTCATAAAAAGGAAGAGGTGATAGAAAAGAAAGGAGCATCTGTCTGTGCCCCCAGAGAATGCCAGCAGCGGGGTTTGAAACGCATTTCTGAGAGGTTGCATGGAAATGCTTTAACTTCGAAAGTGAAATGGATTAAACTGTGCGATGATATCTATTGGCTAGTTTTATTCGTATGGATTAGGTAATATGAAGTTAAGGAGAGACTCATAGTGCTTAGATCAAGTGACCTCAACATTAGTTTATGGAACAATTGAAGGAAGTTGAGAGTAGAATGCAGAATGGCTAATATTTGCATAATGTGAAATAGAGCATCCAAAAATTGGTAAAAGAACTTAAAATTATCATCGGAAAAAATAAGCAGCTCTAATAACTGAAATTATATCTGGGTATATGGAAGTTGAGAATATGGAATAATGAAGGTAAGTCAATGTAAATGAATATTAAAATTTGTTGCCAAGTACAGGCACTTAGGAATAAAAGTTTCGAAAAATTTTAGACAGAAAGACATAACTCGTGACAGTGGAAAGACAAGGATGGTTGTGACAGCGAACTTTTATAAGGACAAGGGATCTGTATCTAGTTAAACACCACACACACACACACCTATATATATATATATATATGTATATATATATATATATATATATATATATATATATATATATATATATATATATATATATATATATATATATATATATATATATATATATATATATATAATTTATATGTGTGTTTGTGTTTTTCAAAGCTTTTGTAAATAAATTCATTTGAAGTATACTGAATGGCTTATTGCTAATTTCAGGAACGATCAAAGAGCGCAAATATTTTGATTTACTAAAGCAACTAACCATTTTCATTAGGAATTTGGAATTTTAACTTAATTTCTAAATCTGGTATTATATGAAATTCCCTAACGTTTGGAAGGGTCTGATATTGGAAAAATTTACATATATGGCATTTCAGTTTTGAAATAGCGATACATTGTAATGCGAAATTAATCTATATCGAAATATCCTAAATTGCTTCCAAGTACAACTGAACATCAATGATCCATGGCTATCAATGGCTTCCAGAATTATTTTGTCCTCAATTAACAAGTTTGCTTTCCAGCGAACTAAACTAGCGAAATCTAGTGTATTTTATGATTGCTTCCTCTCTTCCTCCAACAAGGATCTTTAAAAAGAGTAATTAAACATGCAGCAATATGTATTAATCTCTCTCTCTCTCTGTCTCTCTCCGATTACAGTAGAGTGATCAGAGTGATTTCTTTTTTTCTTAATTATCCTATAGGGAATCTGTAGGTTAAGGTAGCTAATTTAATTTGCTAATCAATTACGATTCATTAAACTTTGTAATTAAATCAGGGGATTTTTATAAAAGACACAAGAAGTGGACTACTTCCTCTTTATTGATATGTATATTTCAAAATGGGTAAATATACATTAATCCTCAATACTGATTAATGAAAGTGGTACGGAGTTTTTAATCCTTCATGAACTGAATCACTGTTATTAATGACTAAGTTTGATTACTTTTTATACTAATATGACGAAAACATATGTAATCATCTAGATATAACCTTTCATAATTTCCATTTTGGCCACTGAAACTATATGGCTCTACTCAATATAATAATATTCCCCTCTTATTATAGTTACTGTTTTTCCCCCCAACCTTGTTAGGTTGGTATTTCCGTGCCTGGATCCGGCTGCAACCTGCCCCCTGAGGAAATGACCACCGCTACTCTGTTTTCCTAGGATTCCAACACTCTCCTTGCTTCTGCTGCGGTCAGCAATACAATTTTCTGAGGAAGGCCGTTTCGAGTTTTGCTTAGCTAGTCCTTTCCAGGTTCCTCCTAAGGTCCTCTGGGATTACTCCCAGTACTCCCAAGGTGATGGGTTCTACTCTCACTCCAGCTAGCCATAGAATCTCCTGATTTAATTCTTTAGATCTTGTTTTTCTAAATTTTCTCTACCTTTTTCCTTAACTCTTGTGTCCTGTGGTATGGCTAAAGCATTCAGAGGTATTTTCTGGGCTTCATTATCTATATACCAGAATTAGCCTTCTCGATTATTTTTCGTTTCCTAGCACCTTTTCGAGAAAATGGTTGTCCACTCGTTGGCGAAGAGCCTGTCAAGCTATAAGGAGATTATCACAAGTCAAAGGATAGAGAAAAAGGAACCAAACAAATGCATAGCAGGTCGCAGAGACAGACGGCAGTTGGTAATGGCTGACGAGGGGAGAGCTCAAGGAGAAGACGGAAGGCATGTTGGTGACAATGCGTACACAATAAGTGCAAAATAAGATAAATGGCCAAACAGAAACATTACACACACACACACACACACACACACACACACACACATATATATATATATATATATATATATATATATGTATGTGTGTGTATATATATATATATATAATAATATATATATATACATATATATATATATATATATATATATATATATATATATATATATATATATATATATTATAATAACAACAATACCCTCTTTGCTTCTCGAATTATTCACATTTTTTTGGAGACGTTTGTCCCTACAATGCCTGAGATCAACTGCAAGAATATGAAGCAATTAAGGACGTCAGAATTGCTTCATATTCTTGCAGTTGGGTGTCAGGCTTTGTAGTGACAAGCGTATCCAAAAATATGAAGAATCCAAGAAGCTAAGACTGCATTATGGTTATTACAAAAGTGACCAGTAGATTCTATATATATATATATATATATATATATATATATATATATATATATATATATATATATATATATATATTTATATATATGATATATATATAATATGAAATATTTTATCACACCGTGATTTATATACAATCATGAAGCTACAAATAAAATGGAGAATATCAAATTCATATAAGTGAGTATCTCCAATGGAACCTGAATTATCACCGAAGTGGAATTTATATAAGTGATAAATGAATAAAAGTACCACTGGGGACGCTGAACCATGTCAAGGGTTCACGTCCCTGGTGGTACTCTATTCATTTATCACTATATAAATCCTTCGAGATAATTCTCCATCAAGATACTCTCGAGGTAACATGTGAATTTTGATATTAAGCGACATTTGTAGCTTCATGATATATATATATATATATATATATATATATATATATATATATATATATATATATATATATATATATATGTATGTTTTTGTGTGTGTGTTTGTATGTGTAAGTTTTTAAGAATTGGGAGGCATTACATGTACCGAGACACGCAATCTAAAGGAAGGGAAATAGAGAAAGAAAAAAAGTTTGTGTGTGTGTGAAGTTTGTGTGTGAGTGAGAGAGAGAGAGAGAGAGAGAGAGAGAGAGAGAGAGAGAGAGAGAGAAAAGAGAAATTTTAATGCCTGAGGATATTTCAACAAGAATGTAATAAATATGACGAATTTAAGGCATAATGGTTGACTTTTCTCCTTAAATGAAAACAGGCGGTCACCTTTAAAACACCCCCATAAAAGGTTTCATGCAGTGTGGCCCTTGTTATGGAGGGCGACATCTTACATAGTAAGTGCTTCTGTCTCCTCTCGAGATGGAGATGCCATGTTTTAGGAACGATTATTTTTAGGAGTTGGGAATTCAATAAAATCCCAAAAGGTCATCGTACCCTGCTCTAATAATTACATTGGAAGCAAAGTCGCATACTGTATGAAAACTAGAAACACATCACGATCAAGGAAGAGTTTTCATCACATTAAGAATTCCATATTTCGCAACTGAGTGTAATTTCCAGGGGTACGTAAGTGAATTTCAGAAATCTAAAGCATTCCTGTACCTAAGCTTGGGCCAAGCATATGTCCACAGAGATGGTCACAAAATCATATATTCCATCAGCCTTTGGCATTCATTGGGTTACATATCCAATTATTAACCAGATATATATGATTACCACCCAGAATTCAATGGTGGACATCCTTATATGTAAATACTGATCAACCCTACTGGAAAAAGCAGAATGTTGCAAGCTCATTGGTTCCAACAAGGAAAGCAGACCAACACAAAAAAAGAAGAAAAACTGTAAGAGGAACGAAGAAAAATTTTAAAAAACTAAACTATGAAATGAGCCCCTAGTCTATGGGAACGGTAATACAGAGGATAATCAGAATACTGAAAAAAATAACACAGAAAAAACTTAGCATGAGCTAATACCGAGATCTGGAATAATGAATTTAATGGGACTCGGGGTTTGGTCCATCAGTATTAGAAGTGAGTCAGCTGCTGGAAAGGTACTAAAAACAGTGAAAGGCTTTCTACGTACATCAATTGTTGTGTGCGTAAATGAAGAAGAAACTGACCGGATATGTTTCTGAAACGTGAACGCGTAACCAAGAACGACGCATAAATTCTTGATAAGCTACATGTTGCTAAGAAACATTATCTGTGACATTACTGATTGATTTACATGTTGTTAAAGAGACAGAGTCAAAGGGAATATTGGGTGGTAGGATCCCCAGCCTTAGCCTACCAACAAACATACGTTCAGTTATTTTAGAGATCAACTTCATTCCCCATTATCTCCACATTGTGCTAATTCTACCTAAACCTCTATTAAGAAATTCAGTAACCACAGGCATACTCCAGGTAATTGTATCGATGCAAATACAGAAGCATCGTTTGCCTTAGCAATCCTTTTTTTTTCTTTTTTTTAGCTCGACATATGTAAAAAACATTTAAATAGTCGTGGGCCTTGAGGATCACGAAAGATTACAGTAAATGTTAATTGGCACTATCGTTCCTATAAACAACTAATCCTTGCAATCTGTTAGTTGAAAATTAAAATATCATGCTACGAAATGCTCCCTCAACTCGCAATGCTTGATTTATAAAAACTAGGGCCTCAAGATTAACAATACCAATCATACAGACTTCATAACTAGAACCTAGGGGTCTCCACACACCTCTGACAATTAAGATACGTGCAGAAGAAACACCCAGTCTTTTCGAAAGTCTAATAACTCTAAAATAGAGAACAAATGAATAATGCCAACACAGAAATTCAACGGTTTTGACAATAGACGTTCAAACATGAAAGAACTGGGGCAGTAATCGGCTGGGCATGAGTTTAATAGTACGTGTTCTTTAGTATGCTAAAAAATAACAGACGATTTGTAATTACCAGTCTTGGCTAAAGGAAAGAGAAAATTCCATTTGGGTCTACACCTCATAAAGCATCAAGGTCAAGTAAAAGATCACTAATTTCTGGGGACCCAATAAGCTAAGCACGTCATTTTTAGCATCAGGAAAACGGGAAAG
Source organism: Macrobrachium rosenbergii (assembly GCF_040412425.1). Taxonomy (NCBI): domain Eukaryota; kingdom Metazoa; phylum Arthropoda; class Malacostraca; order Decapoda; family Palaemonidae; genus Macrobrachium; species Macrobrachium rosenbergii. Next base: position 10,872,836 of record NC_089754.1, read on the forward strand.
AGATATAATAAAGTTTCCCATTGCTTTGCTTACTATAAAACACATCAGCCTAAAAGACTGCATCTTCCTTTGGACAGTGAGTGACACCCTGTTTGGTTTAAAATGCACTGATGCATCTATGATGCTGACTTGTAACTAATATTCGTTCTTCTGTCTTTTATGACAATGTAATCATTTTCAGATGAAACATAAACTCTCCCCGACGCATCTCTTTGGCATAATTATTCTATGTCAGAACAGATCTATTTCTGTTTCCAAACAGGTCGTCAACATTCGTCTCTAATTCTAACTTTACCACGGAAGTTCAACCATGCTTAACTTCTGTGATAGGCTGACCAATGGTATTAAACTTTTCTACAGAAGCGACTGATAACTTTCAGAATAAATATGACCAATAGTGAAGCAAAGGACAGGGAGTACTTTTATTACAAAAAAATAAAAGAACGGAATCCTTATTCTCGTCCTGCCTTCAAAAGTATATTAACGACTAAGTATTTATTTATTTATCTTTTTTTTCTTCTTTTTTTTCTTAACACTGTGTTTCAAGCACATTGGCTTTCTAGTCAGTGATAGCTCCTTTTCTCCGTTAAACATTCCATAATACTCAAGGATGGAAAGACCGTTTATGTTCTAGTCATTTCTATCTTATTCTAGCTCTTACAGCTCCCACTGAAAACAAACACAGCGCTGTACAGCATAAAAATGATAAATTAGAGAAGACTTATTAATAATTCATATTTCCATCCAATGCTCCTCGTTCAGAATAACTCTGGCTTCAAACGGCCACACGATCCCCAGTATGGCAGACATGTTAAGCAGTTTATAAAAAAAAAAAAAAAAAAAGCGGTCAATGATTCTTTTCTACTGCACTACTCCGCTCATCATCATCCCTTCGATAATCAGGAACAACGAATCTCTCAGTGAGCAGTTAATAAAAACAGGTGGGATGATCTGCACTTCTTTGTGAGTTGCGGACATCACGGTGGGAGGGAGGCGACAAAGGATTTGTATACATATTGAGAAGAGTAAATAAAGACTGTTGTTGCTTGAAATTAGTTAATTAATGTTATGCTCTCTCTCTCTCTCTCTCTCTCTCTCTCTCTCTCTCTCTCTCTCTCTCTCTCTCTCTCTGTGTGTGTGTGTGTGTGTTATCCCGTAGGAAGAATTTGGCCATTTTAAACCATTTTCATTGGTATGAGTGTAAGAGCCTCAAAGATAGAGTTCAGCCACTTATTTCGAGAAAAAGTAAGACGCCAAACAAATACTCATGATTAGCACCGCAATACAGTTACAATATAGAAAAAATATCTTCTCTTGTAAACTAGGTACTTAATTTGCAAAGGAACCATATAGGAAGTTGAAAGTGGTGTGCCCTTATATTCAATAATAATAATAATAATATAAAATTATTTCAAAGATTAAAACCATCTGTTTCATGAAACTTGGTTAAAAAAATAAAATTATTTATAATTAATTTTGAATTTCATCGTTTCTGAGTAGGCCCGCTCCAGAATGGTACGTTGTATACTTTCAGAAGAGTGTCGTCGACTAGAACATACTGGATATTCTAAGAAAGTAGATCGTGAAGAAAATTCAAGATTTAGCGTGCAGTTCTCCTGATTTTACCTTAAACATTGTACTCATACATGGTATTTACTTTGCTGTCGTTAAGTGAACTCAGATGGTACTTCTGTTAATGCCGTGAAATAGAATTTATCGGCCACTTTTACAGTTTTCTTTTTTTTTATTATTAATCAGGCATAAAGGAAATAAGCTTAAATAATGATAAAGATTTGAACTACAATACAGTATTGAAAATACTTTACGTCATTACAGAGATCCCCCGTACGGAGTAGCAGAGTGTCGTTAGTCCACCTCACGTGGTGCACTGTAGGCTAGTAATGGTTTTTTGCAGCGTCCTTCGGCCCCCACCTGCATCCACTCTTTAGCCTTATACTTTGCCTCCAATTCCACTTCCCTTCTTCAGTCTTGTCCAACACCTATAATTTTACTTCCTTGCGCAACTGTGAGGTTTTCTCCCAGTTTACCATTGGGATCCTTGTACTTCATCTCCTTTATCTTCTGTAATCTGAAAGATGTTCCTACCAAGCCACTCCAACTCCCTCATTTCATTGTCTTAATACTGAATGGCCGCAAGTGCCCAGTGTTTGGGTTGACAGCCATATTTCATAAATCATCATCGTCATTACAAAATATCCACCGGTGTTAATGGCTGAAGACTTAGATTCTGCAACTGACTAAAATTTTATGCAAATTACGGAAATATGTATAAGGACGAGAATCTTTGAGTATGCGAGTTAAAAAAGTCTAAGTGATTAAGAAGTCTCTAGGTATATTACGGTGATCTACGTAATCGACGAGAATCTATTTAAAAAACGAGAATCAGCGAATAAGACAAGAATCTATGTAAGCGATGATCATTTACATAAACATCGGAAATCTAAGAAACATGAATCTATGCGATCAACGATAATCGACGTAACTGACAACAAATAGATAGGAAGCTAAACCGATTTCAGGTTTTATGCTAAATAATCTTGCAGTCTCTGGGCGGTAAAGAACAAAAGGGAATAACGGATAACAATATCAGGATATTTCCTATAGCAAATTACAAATATCTTAGACTACAGTGCATGATAATTTAACCATTTACTCACTAACAATGTTTCATGCGCAACACCTACTTTTTGAAATTCACCAAGGTGGCGTTACTGAAACGATGGACTTCACAGTACCCGCCGTGCAAGCATAAAGACGGACAAGCCGGACATTTATTTAGCCAAAGGATGGTATTATATAATGTACAAGAAAAATACTGAGGGAACAATACTACCACACAACAAAGTGCTCTAAAGATTTTACCTATAATAATGACGTAAGAAGATCAATCCAAGCAGAAATAAGAATTCATTCTATCAAAACAATGCAAAATTTATTTCGCAAAGCTTGCCCATTGAGCTCAAGGTGTCTTATCTGGTAAACGTTTACGTGAAGTGAGTTCTATCACATTTCCATGTGTTTACTTATCCTAGCGGGGGAATATTTCTCTCAGTATTTTCCTCCAGAATATAATTTCCATATCCAACTATTTGTCGCGTACATATGAACCCTATTTCTGAAATTTCCAGAACTGCATCTTCAAAGAATCTCCTGGAACAACTTGCTCTACCGATATTTCCACTGAGATTCAGTTCCTGCCAGGGAACTTTGGGAAATTTCATATCAGCTGTCTGTAGTTTCCTGGAAAAATCCAGACTTTTTTATGACCCAAAATCTGAAGTTTAAAGGAAAACCTTTTATAATTCATGGAGGATTACTTCCAATGACACCTGAAGTTACTTCAAAAAACAACACTACTTTTCAGTGATTTCAATAAAATAAACTTTATATATGTCTATATATATGCATATGTATGTATATATAATCTCTCTCTCTCTCTCTCTCTCTCTCTCTCTCTATATATATATATATATATATATATATATATATATATATATATATATATATATATATATATATATATATATATATATATATATATATATATATATATAAATGCCTATATGTTTATGCGTATACGTGTAATATCCTCCGTTATAGTTTTACCATTCCACCTTATGTGCATATTCATTTTGTCTGTGAACATGTCGATTGCCAACGACGATCCGGTGAATATTGCGATGAAATTGCTTCTTAGGCAATAATCGAATCGAAGTACTTTGCCTTCAGTAACGTTTACAGCCAAAAAAACATCAGTTACTTAGGTCGATTAGACGTCATATTAGAGATTCTACTTGCAATGTAGTTTGATCTGATTAGTAATTGTATGTGACAGCTTATGACTGGAGGTTTTGTTTATGAAAAAAAAAAAAAAAATAGAGGCCGGAAGCAAATGAGTGTTTTCCCTTAATTTTAATCCTGGAATATCAATAATTCTTCATTTTTGTTGAACCGCACTAACTTTAGCCGAATCATTCCTTAAGAGTGTGTAAACAAGTTGTTTACCAGATCATTACAGGTAAGCAAGGGAGGCTCCTAATTGCCTTTTAAAGTTTTTTTTTATTTTCTTGTTAAGGTAACGATATAAGAAACAAAACAACATCGTTCATCTAAAGCACTGGAGTTTCATTACGTTAGACTCTGGATCAATCCTTCATCTTAACAAAAATATATTTTAAAAATGTGTTGAAAAAATCTTTAAATTCAGCTACTAAGGCGAAAAAATGATCTTGTTAATATTCAATATTTTTAGCACTCCTGTATTAGCACTTACGGTACATGAAATACAGGGTACCAGGGAAGTCATAGTATCTAAATTTGTTGACATGTTGAGAAACCGCGCTGTAATTTATCAGTTCAGCCATTTTTTTTTTTTTTGTTTACTTAATCCTGTAAATCTTGATGTTCTTTCAATCTTTACCACGTTTCGAGCAAATGAACAGAAAGGACTTCCTTTTTACCCTCATTTCTCTCTGGATGTGTCCAGTGACCTGTACGGCGAGAACCCTTAATACAAACGTACTGTTCCCCCTTTAATGAAAGTGTAATTATGCTTCAGAAAATTCCCAATACCTTTAATGAACAGGAGATCCCGGATTCCCCATCTAATCAGCGGAGGAGTATGAAGCATGTGTACCCTAATCTGGAAACCCTAAATACTAATATTGTTTCTCTTCGTTTCACCAGGAGATGTTGGAATTTAATCCAATCGTAATTAGTCCTCTCCTAATGATGGTAATTGGTTACGGGATCTCCGATGAATCAATTGGTAATAACATAATTATTTCATTAGTTAACAGTTTAGACAAAAAAAAAAGTCTTGAATCGATATTTAATGAGAGACCCACAGGGAAGCAAGACAAATTTATAATTTGATCAGTGGCCAACATTCTTTAAAATAATACTTATAAAAACGATAGCTAAGTTTCTCTACTCTACGCTTCTGACAGAAAAAAAAAATTCAAAATAATGAGAACAAAGCACTTCGAAACAACGGGGTCCAAGATTAGCAGCTGACTATTAGCTGTACAAATATGTAGTGACTCAGGCGTCTCAAGGATACTGACTGACTTTTTTTCCTAAAAATTATAACTGTGAATAATAACCTAAATGATATTAATACTATTCCTTAAAGTCATGAAAAGTCTCAAAACATAAACGCTACAACTGATGATGATGATAATAATAATAACAATAATAATAACTGACATCATTTTCTAAGGATATTAATTAGGGCTTTACAATAAAATGAAGAGTTAATGTCCTTTCGTCAATTAATCCATTAATGAACATTATTGTTATCTTGGTCAGATAAAGAAGTCTCTTTCTCTTTTCCCCTCGCTCGCGCACTAAGAGTCTGTCTGTAAGTCTGTAGACTTAACATACAAAGAATCATTCAACATAAAGATCAAAAAATAAGTAGAGAAGCAGAGACTTTGTTTTAAAGAAATGTTTAGAGGATAAGCAAAAACATTAACTCACTATTCCTAAAAGGCAGTTCCTATGGCTACCAATACCACATTCTTTTCGCCAACAAATTATTACATTGTTTCGTCTTCATTGTGTATAATTATAAAATTTTTTTTCAACCTGAGTCGTTTCCCATAACAGGGGGTGGCTCTAGCTAAAAATAAAAGCAAGACAGCACACAGCAGCCTATGTCACATTCTAACCTTAATGGATGACTAATGGTCGAACCTCACGCGCAGAAAGCTTCCACAACATTCCCCCTACACACACTGTATCCTACAGGTGTCCTTAGGATTCATGGATGTTAATGCGCTAACTTAACATTCTTTCCACATGGAGAAACCGTCTAAAAACGATCTGACTTTTTCGTCTATGGTATTATTTAGGACCTCTACTACTACTCATCTCATTTCTCACCACTTAGTTCGTTTTATGCCACCTATAATATACAAAAACTTCATCTCACTTGTTACATTCTATTCTATTTTTTTTCATTAGCTTTTACCACCCACACTTCACCTCATACACACACACACACACACACATACACACACACACACACACACACACACACACACACACATATATATATATATATATATATATATATATATATATATATATATATATATATATATATATATATATATATATGCATGCATATAAACTTAATTCATATGTACTGATTACCTACGGATGTATTTCCCCAGACTCTCCAATTGCAAATAACGTCTTACATTGTTGATAATACTATGGCAATCATGAGTCAGTAAGGTTAGTCTAAATACCTCTGCAAAGCTCTCCTACATATTTAGTAGTGGTTTCTATTATCCTCTTTTGTCTCAAGACGTATTTCAAAAACATTTTGCAGAGGAGATCAAAAGCATTACAGCGAAACAAAATTTGCATAATTTTCGTATGAAATCTGGGAGCACAAAGACGAAAGGTTTACATATCATTTTGAAGAAAAGACTGATGCACAAGAACAGGAAAACTTTACGTATAACCTTGAATAGTATAAAAAAAAATCGCTGTCAACAGTACACGCAAAACCATCGTGAAAATTCTTTTATTTATGAAAGTTACTCGGAAAAACATCGTTTTTTAAAGGATTTATCACTTGGAAAGCCTTTACAAAGAAATACAATAAACATTTAGATTGTCAAGGGATAGAAACTACACAGGTAATTCTCTGATCTTAGGAATCAACGAGTAAATGGAGGAAAAATAACTTTATAAGACTTTCACAAAATATAGAGAGAATTGACAGAGCAGGAAAAGGTCAAATTGAGTCAGTTACGGAAGTATTCGTATCGTACATGTAGCAGTAGATAATTACGACGATGCATTTGCAAGTTTTAAGCACGCACACATAAATGCTTGCATGCGTGCACAGATATGTAAGTATACTCCTGGTGAGGAGGATGTTTTCAGAATAATGTACCCTCCCGTTTACAGCAAGCATTTTACAACTAGGTCTTTAACCCACTGCTATTTCTAGTGACAGGGAAATTAATCAATAATTCTTCCAAATTTCTAGAGAGAGAGAGAGAGAGAGAGAGAGAGAGAGAGAGAGAGAGAGAGAGAGAGAGAGAGAGTTGAAAATTTAATAATACGACGTAAAGGAATAACCTTATTGTAAAACCCTGAGACTGCGAATATCAATAAAAAAGTGAACTGTTTAGATATATTCTATAATTAGGGTATTCAAACGTGCTCAGTCATTCATAAAATAAAGTCAAGAAGCCATACCAGGAAATAAACAACTGACACACATCAGCAGCACACTCAAGGTATTCACACAGTTCCGATGAGAGACATCAGATGTGTTGATAGTTGAGTCACGACTTGTATGACATAATCAAGTTACTCGAGCCCCTTGGCTACCGAAGTCGAAGGGCCTTTGTGAATTACGAGTATTGGAAGGGGTACGAGTTTATATTCAATGTATTTCGAGTCTGGGTAACTGAAAAAAAATATAATCAGCGTTTCCCGTTCTGCGTGTGTGTGTGTGTGTGTGTGTGTGTGTGTGTATTGGTGTTGTTATTGTTACAGGATTTCTAGATTTTTCATAAGAATCAACCAACATAATGACACTTCAAGATTTCCAAAAGGTTTTGCCAAAAATATTACTGATTTTCTTTTTTTTGATTTTCCCGAATAAAGCAATTACATAGTACCCAATTCATAAATAAACATAATTAGTAACAAAACGTAATTTTTCCTACTAGTTTATCAGTGGCTTCAAATGTTTAGTTTTTAGGGTAATTTCTGATATATCAACAAAACATGAAAAAAAGTTAATAAAGGCCGAAACTGATAACATAAATCTAATAACCAATACTCAAATTTTTACAAATATTTGCTTTCACTTTAATATTTTTTTTGCAACTATACGAAATTTTTACCGATTTATTCCATTCTTCACCTTTATATATGAAGTTCTTTTCTTCACATTAATACCTCATCAGTAATAATTTCTTCTTTTAAGTGCATTCCCTTTCGTTACAAAAAAGTCTTTAAAGCAGCATCACTCTTTGTATTCAGAGAATTATCTTGTCTAGTAATTCTGTAAACTATCTTAAATTTTCACCTTTGATTTAACATGTGTATTATTCTACTCTCACCCAGTTTTAAAATTCCTTTCATCGATGTAACCGTAAAATGGCACCGAAATTGAAATACCTATCATATACCTTCCAAAAGAGAATTTGTCAATCATCCTTCGTGTAAAGAAATTGCTACTCTCACCAATTAAAATTCATTTCATCATCGACAAAGTATTATCCATATTTGAGATCACGCCTTCATTACACGATTCTCTCTCTCTCTCTCTCTCTCTCTCTCTCTCTCTCTCTCTCTCTCTCTCTCTCTCTCTCTCTCTCTCTCTCTATATATATATATATATATATATATATATATATATATATATATATATATATATATATATCCTGAGCATCTAAGATCTTATATCATTCATTTTTGCAACAAATGGTATTTATTCAAGAAAAGCTTATGTTCAGACATATGTGAGAGTACATCGAGCATTACCTATCTATCTATCGATCGATCTGCTACCTATCTGTCTGTCTGTCTATTTTTTCCAAAAATGACCGTTCAACAATATACTTAGGAAGAGAAATTGGTGAAGAAAAAAATCTTGCTAGCCTTTGCCAACATGAGCATTCAAATTGATGGATATACTGTAAATGTGAGAAGAGAAATGACTGGAAGTATGCGTGACCATTAACCAGTTGAGGTGAATGCTATGAAAGTGTAATTTTAAAAGGCTGTGACGAAAGGGTGAAATGTAGCTGTAAATATCATGAGGACGAGATTGTGTCCTAAGAAGGAACTGAAAATGTATGAAAAATTGGTTTAGCAAAATGACACAGAGATGGGAGTACATGGGGAGTGTGCAAGAAGCCATGGTTTGACCATAAGGACAGAGAGGAGTGTTTGTGAGGCTAAAAGGATAAGAGGAAGAATAAAAACGGAAGGTGGTAGTTTAAGGATATAAAACGTCTAGAGAAGAGAATATGAGATTATTTGAGTTAAAATTGCATGAAAGAAAAGAAAAGCATGTACGAGTAAACAAGATAAAATGATAGAGAAAAAGAGCTAATATAAGCGTATGGAAAGATAACATTTTATAGAATAATGAATTATTATATGGGAAACAAATGCAGAGATGATAAAGTAAGGTGGTCATAGTTTAATTGAAGTACTAGTAAGGTATGGTCTGGACTAAGAAAAGTGCAAAATAAATGACTTAGAAGAAATACTGTTCCAATGTGCAAGGATACAGACAACAGAGTGAACTGCAAGAATTAGAGGGCACAACATAACGTGGTATACCAGAAAATGTGTATGATTGGATTTTGATTACGGGAATAAGATTATGACAAAAGGATTAATGGGGGAATAATTAAAGGATACGTTCGAAAGTAAAATGATAGATGCATATGATAAACATGCATAAAAAAAAGCTCAACACAGAATCAATCGAAAGGCAATTTAAAGGGTGCTGAGGTTTTATGGTATATGACACAAGTTGTTGGGAGCAATTAAAAATTTCTGTAAAGGAGGCGAAATGCATGTTAGAATAAACATATGGGAGAGTGAATGGTTTGGTGTAAAAGTAAGTGTGTCAAGGTTATGTTATGCTTCCATGGCTGTTTAATTTTCCTGGAAGGATTGAAACAGGAAGTTAGAGAAAGGGCAGTAGATGTCGGCACAAAGTTGTGGAAATGAGGGCGCGTAGTGTGGAATAGTTGATGATGACTGATTTTGGAGAGTAAAAAGAAACTTTAGATACTGGGAGAGTGTCTGCAGGAAAAGAAAGTTGACGGTAAATGGAAGTCTGAAGAATATGGAAATGAAAGTTGATATAAATGTTGGAAAAATTGATACTGTTGATTCATCTTTTATGAGTAAAAATAGCGGTTATGGTTCATGAGAACAAAAGGTGAGTCACAAAACGACTGAAACTAGGAAAGTAGCAGGAGGGTATATAAATTACAGATAAACTTGGCATGTCTTTGGAAACCAAAGTTAAACTGTATAAAATGAGTATTGCCCTAGTTCTCCATTATGGAAGTGAAGGATGGACGTCGCTCGCTAATTAAAGAAAAAAGTTAAAGCGAATGAGATTAAGTATTTGTATAGTAAATGAAACATAAAAAGAACCGAAAGAGTGGGGTATGTGGAGATATGTAGGGGTGACAACAGAAAAAGATAATATAGGTGAAAGGATTGATCAGAGTGCTTCGAGTTGGTCTGGCCATATGGAGAGAATGGAGAGCCATAAATTGGTGAATCTTAGCCAGGATCAAAGCACTTATAATGTATAATTTTCTTTTTGTGCAAGCTGTCCGTAAGGTAGTGATTTATATAATAATGGGATATTTGTGGTTGTTACATATATGTATACATACATACATACATACATACATATATATATATATATATATATATATATATATATATATATATATATATATATATATATATATATATATATATATATATATATATACATATGTATGTGTGTGTACATATATAGTGTATATATATTATATATATACAGTATATATAGTATATATATAATACATAATGCATGTATGGATGTATTAGTTTGCTTGTGTATGTTCATATGGACAACCGTAATTTATAATCATATCTTCGTTAGGATGCATCTTTGAATGACTTTTTAATGTGTTTAAAATGTTCTTTCCTCTGTTTCATTTTATGGAATAGAGATCCCTGTGACGATCCTTCCGCTTGAAGACAACAGAAAAGAAGATAGGAGACGGAGATAATAGAAAGGTAACTTGGGAGATAAATTTTACTGCTCTCGAGGGAATCACCATTAGGTCCCGTACCTCCGGGAGGGCTGACTGTGCCCTTCAGGAAGACCTCAAGAACACTCTCAAAGGCTGAAGAGGCTTTTGTGGAACCGATGGTGTTTGTTATCTTCCGTGAAATTCAGAGGCCAACAGTGCTGCCACCTGGCACCGTTGTTTACGGGAACGAGCCTTTTTATTTGGCGTCAGAGGTAACTGATTGTCTCTCAGCACATGCAGTAGGAAAAAGAGACAGAGAGAGAGAGAGAGAGAGAGAGAGAGAGAGAGAGAGAGAGAGAGAGAGAGAGAGAGTAGCTTATTAAGAAGAGAGCGAGAGAGAAAGTGTAATTTATTATGAAGAGTGAGATGTGTGTATGTGTGTGTGAGAGAGGGAGAGAGAGAGAAATCGTGTTTTAAGCTTAATGAGTTTCATATGACAAGTTAGGAAAGAATCTTATGACGACACTACAAAAAAATTTAGAAAACGTTATTCACGATTGTAAACAGAGATACAAAACAAAAGGTTAAATAAACGACAACCTTGAGAAGTCAAAAGGCTAATTACAAATCCCGTACGCAATTACCCAGTAAGAAAAACTTTTTACGTAAGAAGTTAACGGTTAATTACTCAAAGTTGTCTACAGTCTACTAAATACACATGAATGACCTTGGTAACAATGTGTAATTATATTTTTCTTGCTGAAGTATTCTCCAGCTTTCATTGAGTCTGTTTCTCACAAAAGTCATTAACATTATTATTCAAGATGCAAACGTATTATTCATAGGGACATGCCAAAAATTTCTTGGCAAGCTCCCGCAGACTCAGTTTCTTATTTATGAGAGGAGAAGAATAGAGGCAAAAGAATAATTATCGAAAAAAGCTAATAGGAGAGTTCAGAGACCGCAAATCCCTGCCGGGTCTGAACCATCTCCCTCTTACTGTATAAAGCTCTTTCCCTAAAAGGTGCACACTCTTTCTCTCAAAATCTGTGTAAACTTACTAACAAATAGACAACCATACATCGATCAGATAAAATGTCAACCGAACAACCACACCTACCCATAAAAATAACCTCCTTGCCGGAAGCAAAAATAGCAAATGATAAAAATTAAATACATACAATAATGACAGCAGTGAAGAAATGAGTAATGAAAGACTGTGTGAAAAGGTCAGGGCGCTTTCAAGTACCAAAGTTGCTATTCCCTTCCATAATAGCAACCCCAACACTTAGTAGAGGCACTTTTGCGAGGTTGTTGGACTCCTTCGCAAGCGCAGTGATCTCAGGGAAGAGAAAACACTACGTTTGCCAAGGATAAAAAAGACAGAGACTAGAGCAAGGGTTCCCAAAGTGGTCGGTATTGACCCCCAGGGGTCGATAGGACCATCAAAGGGGTCGATGAATCGCCGGGGTGTCGAAAGGACGCCAATTACAAGCTAGGAGGTCGTTGAATGGCTAGGTGAGAGATGTTTGAGCATGCTCCGTGATACTGTCTAAATTTAACTATCTTTTCAGGAATGCTGAATTGTCCAGAAAAATTAATATGGCCATGATAATGAGTATCACTTTATGCAGAAAGCACGTGACCATCGGTCATTCCAGTGTCTGAACTTTAAACGTATGAGTGAAGGGTGTAGGGCAGTGCAGTGCTGGTAAAAACCTATCAAAACATCGCTCGATTTCGTTGTCATGTGTACAGTGTTAACTATTGCTAGGGAACTATAACTCGTCACTAAACATCCTTTATATCTGTTCCCTGTCCCTCACACAAGGTGGCGCACCGGCAATGTTTGACTGCTACTTTACCCAAGGAAAAAGTGTCCGATGTACATGATGCCATGAAAATGTGCATTGAATCAATTAACAAAATAAAAGCACAGCCTCTCAAGTCACGAATGTTTGCAATGCTGTGTGAAAAGAATGGTTAAATTTTTAACCAATTACTCCTGCGCTCTGAGGTAAAGTTCAGTGGATACAGAAATGTCCGCAGGGTAAAGATGTTTTCTTTGTTCAGGACGGGGTAATTCTACTGGTCACCAAGGCAAACTAGACTGTTTAAAGCTTTATTGGTACATAGAAAGTTTTAATATTTTTCGAACTTACAACTGTTGAGAGAAAGTAAAGCAATTTCAAATAGTGACATGGAAGCATAAATAACTCATCTGGACAAACTGACTGAAGATTTTAAAGTGAGTTTTAGAGACATGGAGAAAGTGCACATACCTGAATAGAATCTTACGCCATTTGACTTGGAATACAAAATGCATACACTAACTCGCAATTGCAATAAAATTCATTGACATGACCAGGAGTCTCGACGCAAGTGCACTGTTCAGCAGGAAAAGCCTTAGCTTTGTTCAGTGGTTAATAAATTTTCACCTGTTCTCCCAAGTTCATACATGATTGATGCTGGGTTTAGCTATGCAAATGCAATTCTAACAAAACAGAGGGCAGACTAAACCTGGAAGAGAGTGGAGACCAACTAAAAAATCACTGATCTCCAATCCAACATCGGTGCCTTTGTTGTAGCACATCAGGTGCCTCCCTCACATTAATGATTATAACTTTGGGAAAAAGGTGTGTTTTGTGAAGACTGCTAAATATTGTTTTTATTACTGCTTATTCCCTTTCGAGCATATTGCAGCAACTACTACTACTACTACTACTACTACTACTACTACTACCATAATTTCACACATTAAGTTTATCACATTATGTACATGTTACGTTTCCTTTTTCATATATGTTATTTTCGTTTAAATGTTTGGGAGTCGATGAATAATCTAAAGCTTCATTAGGGGGTTTATGAGGTGTAGAGTTTGGAAACCGCTGGTCTAGAGGTTCACAAAGGTCTCTTAATCCAATTAAGATTTAGCCACACATTGCACAAGGGGACGTGATGATACAGGAGCCAGCTTCATCTAAACCAACCACTACCTACCAAGCAGACTTAAACCTACAACTATGAGCATAGTAGTTTTATTCATATTAAAAATTATGCGTATGTTTATCATAATTATTAGTTCATCTTATTGAAATAGTGCACTGGATATGTAACAATGGATACCTAATCATTTCATCACTTTCTTTCCTGAAAGAAGCAACTTTCACCCCCCAGCAAAGTGTTTACCTATTGTTCTAATCTGTGCAAGGAAAAAAAAGTCTGAATATCTTCAAAACGTTTAGTAGTGAAGTTTTGAACCTCCTGATGACAAGTCTTCAAATCATCCAAAGGGTAATCAGTGCTGAAACCAGTGTTCAGCCTTGAGGGATTTGGTACAGGGTATAATAGTGGCCAGATTTCATTGAGAGGCCACACGTCTTCTTTCACATTTCCATTCATATCATTCCTATCCTCAGTCTGAGTGTCACCTTTTCTAAGCCCCTATCTGTTTAGCTGGCTACTGATTCTGATACCTACACGTTACACGTGAGTTGAAAGATATAACTTTGCTATCTTTAAAGTCCCAGATATCATTTATGAACTCCTAAAATTCATTATCTTAGTTTACAGCCTCCATAAGCATCTGCACTTAGTCTGATAACTATTATTATTATTATTATTATTATTATTATTATTATTATTATTGAACGACACTAACTGTGAGTCGAGGCAGGTGAAAATATAAAAAGTCAATTCTGACAGTCCAGAATTGAAGCGTGGTCTTGTTCAACCTAACACCACCACGAGGCCTAACATCTAGAGCCAGCTCGGAAGGGTCTCACTCCTCTAGTGATATTAAGATTGTTCATTAGATTACTATTGCCCGAGATATGTTTTAGTTTTGAACCTGATCTGTTAGGCTTCTGGGCAGCGAAACTCATTGTCGTTCCAGCTACAGGTTTCTCTTTCTGGAAATTTTCCTTCGACGCTGTGCTTGAGTTTGTAGTTGACCATAATGACTTTTAAATATTTTTATGTGTGATAAATCATTGTAATAAAAGCCTATAGTGATATCCCTGGTGAGAGTAAACTATTCTAGAACACCAGAGCAAGACACAATCTACTAAAGATAGTGTCCCAAACACTGATCCATTTAATCGTTGTATTCTCTCCTAAGAAATTAAATGGTTTTTGTGCACAAAATTTTACCCTAGTGATGGTCAGTTAGATTTGCTAAAGGTTCCCTTTGTAAAAATTAAACTTTCTCTGCTGTATTCTTTATCTCTCCAGACCAAGCTGTAATTTGGAATCCGTTTACCTTTTTTCTTTTTTATTCTTCTGTATGTCCTGTATTTCCCAACTCATGGGTGTATTTTGAAGGATTTTCCCGATGACGTGATATAAGCGTTACTCTGAGCACGATCTGCGGTGCATCACTTTTGGTCGAATGTCTTCTTTCTTTGCAACATTGTTCTAAGGATATTGCCGCAATGCCCACAGCAGTCACTGTGTGTATGTTAATATTTAATTATAATAACCATTCTTAAACTGCCATTAGAACCTAATTGGTACCCCCCATCAAGGTCGTCTGCGCGTCTGCGTTCAAATCCAGACAGGAAGTATTCCAACTTTGTGCAAGTGATAGCATTGTTATCTTCCTACAAATTGTTTAATTGCTTATGCTCAGTTCTTCACTCTCTTTTCTTGGAAGCCATCGTACTAAACGCATCTGTGTTCTTCCTTGTATTTGCTTTTCTATTCTTCTCAGGTGTTCTCTTTCTTCGAATTGCCTTGGATACCAAGTTTTTCATTACTACAGTAGACATATTTATTTCTTCATGACGTTGAATTTTCTCCTATCTATACTGAAGACTCATTGTTTGTTCCTCCACTGAATGCACTGATTGTTTCTGACATCATTTTTTATTTGTTTGCTTATTTTATATATATATATATATTGATCATCATTTGCCCTCTTAATTTTCATACATCGCAATTTGAATGGTGATCCGGTCAGTGTGACACTGAAGGCAGCAAAGCATTACAGTAAAGTACCACCCATTTTAACCCAAACGGGTTACGTAGGGTACGTTGCCTCACTTACCCTACACAACACCCTGTTAATAGTTGCTGAAAGCCATTCTCCACCAATGACGGTACTATGTCAGATGGTAAGAGCCCTCATGCTCAGCAGTGGTACGAACAGGGGCGTCATTTCAGATTTTTGTTGTGGGGGGGGGGGTAAAGATGGTTTGGCGAGCGAAGCGAGCCTAACCAGCTGGTTTTTTTTTTATTTTGAGCTATTTTATGTGCTTTTTGAAGCCACATAAGCAAGGTATTTCAACAAAATAGGCAGACAAACAAACATTGTGTGTGATAGATAGATACATAGACAGGTAGGTAGATAGACAAATAGATAGATAGATATAACTTAATGTGGTGACACATTTGAATTTCGGTAGGAATAATGGAAAACCCGCTGCTGTTACTTCTTGGAGCTTGGGGGTGTGAGGGGGCGGGCAAGTTGAGGCTGGGGGGGCGGTTGCCGCCCACCTCCAACTGACGCCCCTGGGTACGAATCCGGGAACTCAGAGGTGGTGTGGTTGCTGGAGAATGTAAACCCTGAAGAACATAAACCTCTAGACACGACTGACAACCTAAGTCGAAAGTCTGGAGGGGTGGCATCGGAGTTCTGAAGGATAGCCTACAAGGAAATGCCCACAATGCTACCTTCTAATATTAGAGGTCCTCCTTCTAAACCAATAATTATCTTTGCAAGTTAGAGGACAAGATCTGCCAGTATCCCATCTCTGACACTAACAGAAACTCACTCATGGTCCTGCCAGTGTTGTGAGTATGGAGGGAAGTATGCTCTGCTTATGCCACATTATGACACAAGAATGGCATGGATTAAAGAGCAAAATTTCGCATGCATTACTAGAGGCACTGTGTATCAGATGGGAAATGCAATCACCAAGTCATAATTGTGGTGCTAGGTGACAAACATTCCTTTGCTTGAAGGTGTTACCCAATGCAGTAAAAGGCACAACGTATTTGCATTCGGCACAACGCATTAACTCCAAAATCCTTGTTTTGAGAGAATTGAAAAGAAAAATACATTAACTGTAAAACCATTGTTTTGGGAAAATTGAAGTTAAAGATTTGAGTGCTCATAACTTTTTGTTACTTATACCTGCGCCATAATGGCACATTTGTCTCTTTTTACTGATTCCATAACATAAATACCAAATTTGCAAAAATCGCATTTTTGAGTTAATGCATTCTGCCTTTTTAGGGTAGTACTGATGTGAATGCAATCACAAGACACCTTTCCATTACTTCTATGCCAGCACAGTCCATAAGATCTGCTTGTTCCAGACAATCAGGAGAATTCCAGAGACTGCCTGCGAAGAACACCGTTTGCAATTACAACGTTACAAGGGAAGAGAAACTCATCCCTTTTATCGTTTTGCTAACCAAAACTGCCATGTTGAACAGCAAGAGGCAATAAGCGGACATGTACTGTACATTTCTGGGTACTGAAACTTAGCGCATGTTTATACACCTACACGTTGCCTCCGATTGGGACTGTGTCCCAGGAAAATTGCCTACCTTTTTAAGGTGAAAAAGAATCTCACATCTCTGATATCCAAGAAATGAAAGGCTTTTGATAAAATAAATACACTTGTCGAAGAATATTTACATGCCCTCTATTCATATTTCTGTATTACATAACTTGTAAGGTCATA
>NC_089754.1:10895302-10902802 GCF_040412425.1 Macrobrachium rosenbergii
AAAAAGTATGAATGATGTAAATAAATGAACGTAAAAATACACTGTGCAAATGAATATATTCTAAGGAAATAAGCAGACTATATTTTTACAAAGATGAATATTGCTCGAAACGTGTATTCACTAAAGTTTGTCCGCATCCACTGTATAAGCAAGTCGTAAGTGTCAACGGAAATTATTTAGACATAAACAGTATAAACATGTTCTAAATCTAAACGCAAACCCACGCGCACATACACACATCATCATCACCTCTTCCAGTGCTGTGTGACCTCTGTAAAATTCCGCCACTCATGTCTTTCCCGTGTTTCATCTTCCACAAATCTCTACTCATCTCCAGCTTTCCTTCTCATGCTTCTCGCTAAGTAGGTCTGGGTCTTCCAACTCTTCTTACCCATGGGAGTCCAACTGACATTAACGCTAGGTATTCTCCCAAGCCACCATAATTCTCTCTTGATTATATCATAATCTCATATACATATAGAACTTCCGTAAATTCCTTTGTGGTATCATTTCTAACCCTGTGCTACCATCTGCTTCCTAATATTCGTCTTAAAACTTTATTCTTAAACCAACGAAATATTTTATACATATTTTCACTGTCACAGTAAGAACCATGTCCGTACAGTAATACAGATCGTTCTGTTCTAATGTATAATCTTATTTTCGTATACACTTCATCCTAGTTGATTCCCAAATTCTATTCAACCTGTCTTTCGTTTGAAGAAAGTCCAATTCATGAATCCGGTATTAGATCTACATATTTGAAAGATTCAGCCTTATTGTTAGTTTCTATCTCTAATGTTCTTTCATAGATTCATTTTAAGTCCCATCTCTCTCTATATATGATGAATTTTATCTCGCTAGTGCTATAAATCCTGTACTGTTTAAATGCCTGAAACATCATCTGCATATCCCACGTCTGTCAGGTTTCTGTTTTTACTCTAAACTAAACTTTCTAAACTTCTTCGATCTTCGACCACTTTTTCATTATATCTATGAGCAAGGGTGAAGTAACATTCTCTTGTAGCAGTGTTGTTTTATGCAGATTCACTGGACAAGGCCCTATCAACATTACTTATGCATCTACTTCGTTCAAAGATGGTTTCAATTAGCTTTACACATTTAACAGGAATGACACAGTAACACAACTTTCCATAATTTTTGGTTTGTCGATGCTGCCAAATGCTTATCATCACAATCAACAAACATCATTAGGAGCGGATTTTTAAATTCTATGCCCTGCTGCATCATACAGTTTAACACAAATATTTCATCTGTGCAGCGCCTGACTTTTCTGCAACAAACTTTTTCCATACCTAGGTTTTCGTCAGTTTCTCTCTGCAGCTTATTGAAAATCAACTGATGTAATTGAAATGCTTCTTTAGTTACCACATTCAGGTAGGTCACCTGTCTTTGGTACCTTAGTTATAACTTCCAATTCCTAATGATCAACCCTGTTTCATTGTTCTATATTCTGAAAACTATCCAGTTCGTATGTAACGTGGCATTCAATTTTCAGCTAAAATCTCTGAAGTGATCGTATCATAACCTGGTGTTTTCTATCTCGTAGGTTTATGTGAATTAGCACATTCTCCTATACATTCTTCGTCTCTTCCATGAAATATGTCTGCATGTACCCTTTGCTTTATGTATTCTTTACTGTATCACATGTTTCATCCAATATCTAATGTTTCCGTCTCGTTACCCCATGTCCTAGAACTTCTTCTCATTCAGTTTCAAAAGCATTTTGGCTATCTTCAAAAAGCTTCATGGTATCAAACATAGATACTCTGTCAACTCTTTGGTTGGGTGCTTTCAATTTCAGCTTAAGTGTGATAATGACTTATACTGTAGGTGACCAATGCCGACATCTGCTCCTCTGTAGCAACTGATTTTCCTCAGTGTTCTTTTTCTCTCTTGATTAACAGCTACATCACCTATTTACTTTCTATGACTGCTATCTAGAGATGTCCAAGTGCGTTTATGGACGCTCTTTTGCTGGAAAGAGTAACCCCAATTATCAGATTATTTGTGTCACAAACACTGAAAAAATTTCCCTGTGCAGTTTTTACCATGCCTTCTTTACCCTCCGTACTTTCATTGTTCCTGCCAACTTCTGCATTTATTTTACCACCAATAACTCTCATATTTCTTCCTGTTATTTCATCTGTAACATTCTCCAGATCTATATAAAACTTATCTTTTATTTCTTCAGAGCTCATTCGTTGGTGCATAGCTCACTATATAATACATATATTGAACTGTGTTGATATAAATATTGCTAGCAATGATATGCAGCTCACTGCTCTCTAGTCTGTCAGTACCTTTTCTGCATTTTGCATTAATATCATATCTTTATCAACTCAATCAGCTTTTACTAAATAAATATACACATTACCCACTTCAAATCTTTCTTTTCCCGTTACTTGGCACCGTGAGTCATAAACAGCTAAGATAGCCAGCCAGTCCATATTTCCTAATTTTATTATCTACCAGTTCTATCTTTCCAATTTGATTTAGTGTTCGAGCATTCCAGTTTCCTATTTTCAATTTATCCTCAGTATTTATGACCACAGACAGGGGCCATTTCCACAGAAGGTTCACTCTCTAGATACACTAAAGGATAGACAGTTCCTTGCAGTGTGCATTTCCTAGCTGACTAGTGCCATGGCAGTAGTCAGCTAGGATAAGCACGTTAATCAAGGTATGATATCCAAAACTGAAGCAAGGACATAATTTTTTTTTATTTAGATGTAAACCTACTAGACAGTAGGTGGCCGAACTCTGAGCTATTGGCCATAATCAAGGTAGTACCAGGTGGGCCAGCTGGAACTGGTGTTCACAAAGAGGCAACGTCGAAACTCTGCAGGTATATACATACACTTCTTTATAGCACATGCCAAAATTTTTAGCGGTACCTTTATTCTCTTCTGATAACATTTCCCATGAAAGTACTCTTCATGGATATTGTGTTGCGATTTTATCAATCCCTATCAAAGAATTTTATTCGGTATTGTGTTCCAAACATCTTTACACATTTGCTTTGACCTGTGATACTCTTTATTTCTTACAATACGGGAAATCCCCAAGGAACATTTTCCACGACATTCTAAAACGAATTGCTCTCAAGATATTGATGTCTTGAATGTAATTAACTATCACAGTACTTAAACTTCTAAAAGAATATATTCAAGACAACATTCATCACTAATGGCTTAATGTACTTTACAATATAAGCAAACATCTGTTAGGATTGGATACCTATAAAACGCTTACAATTCTCTCTTCGTTCATAAATACTAAACTTTCAATGAAATGCATTAGGCTCCCTTTAGATTCTCATAAACTTAGTCCGTCTGCTCTACTTGAACCTCTTAGAGAGGAACACAAGAGATATGGCAACATTACTGTAGCATTTGTCTTCCAAACTCTAACTATTCAAATCCTCACAAGTAACTTTGCAAAAGAGATTAGTCTATGGAAAGGGGACATCTATATTCCACTAAGTACCAGAGAAAGACTTTATTGGAACATTCACGCATGCCTCCCTGCTATAGAGCACATATATATATATATATATATATATATATATATATATATATATATATATATATATATATATATATATATATATATATATATATATATATATATAAAATATATATATATATATATATATATATATATATATATATATATATATGTGTGTGTGTGTGTGTGTGTGTGTGTGTGTGTGTGTGTGCGCGTGTGTGTGTGCGTGTGCGCGCGTGTGTGTGAATGAAGATATACAAATCTATGTATGTTATTCCATATAATGAACATTTGAACCTTTCGTTTAGCTTAGTCAGAATGAGAAAATAGAGCAAATGATGTAAGCAATTTCATGTATCCATGATTGTGCAACTGAATTTAAGAAGTGGTTAAAGAAATTTATGTTAAATATACACTTACGTACATGACGTTCGACTTCAAGAGGACCTTAACGTTATATCCAAAACTATAAGGAAAACAAATAATAGTAGTATGACCATTCACAGTCCCAGTGACAAAAATTAATTTAGATATTAAGTAGAGAAAACTTGAATAGTAATATAATTTATGCAATTAGATTATGAATGTAATTATGAGGCACTGCTATTCAGGTAAGCTCCTCCCATACACACAAGTATAAAGGCGCTGGCAATGTGAGCGGCTGTCAGCTCATTACCATAGACAGTGGAAGGGAGAATCCCAGACCCGAGTTTATGGCAGCTGTAAGTTTCTCCTAATAGTTTTTTCTTTGCCTTCGTAGAAATTTTGTATTCTACAGCCGCCAGGTTAAATTCTAACCGTTTTACTGACCTTTTTTCTTTTTTTTAACACACTAAATCACACTGGCGGGAACCATACAAAAGGTAGAGGGAAATCAATACTTTGCGTGGAATCAATAGACATCCATGTCATCTCACATAGGTAAGATTAACATTAAAACGACAAAATTATAGGGATAAATTAAACGTTATGTACATGGCAGAATGAGTTTAAGTGCATACGGATCGAATGAGGGTCAAGAGGTGGCCCTATAAAAAACCCAATATGAAACACTTCAACAAACTTACTACATGTTTAGCCCATACTCCGTTTCCAAAATCGAAATGATTCAAAAAAATAAAACACTCATTGCAGAAATACTGTTCTAAAGCTAGAAATACAAATGCAACATATTTTCAGATCCTTCCGGCACCATCAGAAATTTATAGGAATATAAAAATATAAATACTGATATCTATCTGTTCTTATATGAAATTTAAATTTATTAGAACCCGCTTACCGAATGAAACTGCACCGATGAACAATCAGACAAGAGAGAAATAACCACACAGAACAAGTTAAAATAAATGGATGTTTGATTTCATGGCCTGCATGGAAATGGAAAAGTCATAAAAACAAACAATTAGATTGTCAAGGAAAAATAGGAAAGCCTCACAAGAAGATAAAAGAGGAACATACAGCCTTCAATCTTACTGAATGCGCTGTTTTCAATTATGTGAAACCTGACACCTCAAGGTCAGACTCTAAAAGCGCAATCATGAAAACCCACACGGCACGAAAAATGGTAGAGATACAGAAACAGTCACCTGGCATCAAGGATATTTTGTGACTGAGCAATACCCCAGAAGGCGATCATTCTTTGCCATCTGATCTTTAACAAAAATCGTTGTCATAATGTAATGCAGCGTCTTTTTTCACGTCGATATAGAGAATATATATAGAATTTATTACAAAGGCCAAGCGCTGGGACCTATGAGGGCATTCAGCGCTGAAACGGAAATTGACAGTAAAAAGGTTTGAAAGGTATAACAGGAAGAAAACCTCGCAGTCGCACTATGTAACAATTGTTAGGAGAGGATGGATAGTAAGATGGAAGAAAAAGAAAATGAACGGAGGTACAGTAAAAGGATGAAAGGGGTTGCAGCTAGGGACCAAGGGACGCTGCAAAGAACCTTAAGTTATGCCTTCAGTGCAACGCATAAGGTGAACTAACGGCACTAACCACCTACGGAGTCTCGTCGATATCCTTTAATCCGTTTTTCTTCAAACGTCTGTCGGTTAAAAGACGAGCAGAAATTTTTAAAAAGCTATACAAATAATTTGGGAAAGAGGATCCTTCAGATATCGGTGCAGGACGATACAAGTAAATTCTTAAAATGCTAGAGTTTTCTGATAACAAGCATTTTTCATAAGTCTATATATATGTATACATATACATATATATGTATACACACACATTATATATATATATATAAAATGTGTGTGTATACATATATATGTATATGTATACATATATATACATATGAAAAATGCTTGTTATCAGAAAACTCTAGCATTTTAAGAATTTACTTGTATCGTCCTGCACCGATATCTGAAGGATTCCTCTTTCCCAAATTATTTGTATAACTTTTTATAGAGTATATATATTTTACGAAGGGAAATTAGCCGTAGATCAGTCCCTTATTCTCTATCCTGTTGCTTTTCTTGGAGATTGACCCTTGTTTCTCTTCCTTCGATTTCCTTTATACTTTTGTGCAAAGAGGTCTCGTGGGGTATGGGCAAGATAATGGGCTATATAGTTAAAGCCGCAGCCAACTAGTCTACATGCGTCGTCATCGTGCCCTGGTAACAGACCAGTCACCCGGCTATAGCCTAAATGTCATGAAAGTTTTTAATGGATTTGACTGTGAAACCAGATATCCGATTCCCATTTATTTGTTTAATTTTCGTCCTAAGCTAATTAAAAGCTTTATATCCATTATTATTTAATTACTTTTATGCCAACGGAAAAGGTGCAACATTTTTCATGACTTATTTTCCTTGATTTCTCCTTTGGCTGATTAATATTTTAATCCTTTTGGTAATTACTCATGAAAAAATTGCCCATGGCAATTTGTCAAAATGCCTAAAACGAATTTATTTAAAATACCAAAATTATATATGAAATTACAGTAGAATTACTGGACTTAAATTTATGAGCAGCCATTAGCAATGCTTCTCTATCTTAATTTACAGGTACTTTTTAATTATTAACCAATTAAGGAATTGACATTATTAATAGAAAATTAATTAATTTTTAATGTAGATAGGTATTCCAATTAAGAAGTTAATCCAGAATTTGAAAGAATCCGTAATATGTAAACGTTTTTTTCAATCTCTTTTGCTAATGTGTATTTTTCAACCTGTCAAGACTTATCATTACGAATTAAAATATCTCAAGTGATGAAATATTTCAATATTAATTACTGCAATTTTGTGATGGTTCTCTGGAAACTGCGGCTGATAATATTTTCATGCTCTATTTCTATCGTAAGAATAACTTATAACTAGAACCTACAATGTACATTTAGAACAGACACTTATATGTATTAAATTATTGCTGTTTGTAATTACATAATTCAATTTCACTTGCATGTTTAGAGAAATTATCATGCAGATGCTATGGACACAAATGATGAGAGAGAGAGAGAGAGAGAGAGAGAGAGAGAGAGAGAGAGAGAGAGAGAGAGAGAGAGAGAGAGAGAGAGAGAGAGAAATTTTCGATTAATGGAGACAAGTTTGTGTTTGATTAACAGAATCTCACTCAGTTACATGTTTAACTTTCGCAAAGACATTTTCAAGGGGCGTCTATGTTTGTTTTATTCAAACACATTTGTCTTTACCGGTAATTAACTGAACCTGGTTCCTCTATTTCCCCGTCATCAAAACACACATATACTCCTGCAATCTGCCTGTTACCACTTGTAGCATGGGTAAGAACTAACGGTGCATAATTTTATTTATATTCCATGAAAGATTTCAAGTTCATTTCGCAACTGGAATCTGAAAATTTGGAATTTAATTTCACTTCCTAAAACTGCAAGTAGTAATGGAACGACACCTATAATATCAGCCGCTTAGAGACGGAGATAGAGAGAATGATGCAGTGCTTCAGATTCAAGTTACTCCTCAGCCACCTACACCTAAACA
>NC_089754.1:10907802-10917802 GCF_040412425.1 Macrobrachium rosenbergii
GCTTCAAGTCACTAATACAGCTAGACCTGTTTTTGACGTCAGTGACAGTGAGTCTCACGTGCTGTTTGCAAGTGTGCTGGTCGAAGAACTACTGATAAACTTAGTTCGGGAGCGAGCGCCCTCCTATCTATGATACCAGTGACCCCAACCACCATGATCGTGACTTCATTGTCAGTTTGTGGAAAGGAGTTGTTGCTGCAATGTCATATACAGGTAAAAGACAACAGTTATTCACTTTGAACCATTCATTATGCTTTGAACAATACATTTTGCTTATATGTTACTATGAACTATAGGCTAACCCTACTTCGCCACTCAAAACAGCCAAAATTATCAATATCCACTTCGTACCCATAGGCCCATATTTTATAATAATTATGTAACCTATTAGGTTAGGAAGGTTTTTTCACTTTTTCAGGTAGTCTAATATACTAAAAACCTGATATTAAAGGTTTTTACATGGTTTAAACCTCACAAATAGATGTGGCACTCTCCTCCAGAATTAGTGGAAATGAAATATTCGAAATTGCAGTGTTTTTTTACTTTGGAAAAATAGCTTTGTTGATCTCTCTCCCTCTCCCTCTCTCTCAATAATCATCTGAACTCATTATTAGTGCAGTGTATGTCATATGTTCAGATGATGCACACAAATTGGATGTTTATTTTTACGTCTGCGACGACAAAGCCACAGCAATGCATTAATTTTAGCAGGAGAATATGCATCCATTCTCAACAAAACCTACTGTGGCATTGTGGCAATATAAAGATAAAAAAAAAGAGTACAGAACTAACTTATTGATGCAGTAGGTTGACTCATTTGGTGTGAACAGGGTTCCATCAAAATGAATCACATCAAATGAATTACCATGGCTTCAAGTGACTCGACTCGACACGACTTCCTTGGTGTGAACGCAGCCTAAGTGTAGATCAAACTTTAAGGGAAATACAGGATAATCGTATGAAACACTTGTTAGAACTACCATAAGTCGTTGACTCTCATCGCATACACATCACAAACAGGTTGACTGCAAGTCAATGACTAATAGGCAATGTTAATTAATGCTTCATACGATTACCCAGCATTTGCCAAAGGTACCATCTCCAATTATGGTCGCTGACATTTTTCAACCTGTTTGTGATACACCTATACATGAATAAGTTGCTGACATGTGAATATAACCATTTCACTAAAGTATGGTCGCACCCTAATGGTGCGTCCACGCTAGTAAAATGACATATACCATGTCAGCAACTTATCGCATATATATTAAAAACAGGCTGGTAACAAATCGACAACCGTAAGTGGAAAATGAACCTTTTGGTAAGTGCCGGATAATCTATAAAGCACTGCTTAGAACTGCCAATAAGTAGCTGCCTTATATTTAACCTACTTATGATGTGTCGCCGATATGTTACCAACGTGTGTTTGTGACATGTTTTATTGCAGTGTGGACACACCATAAGAAAGATCAAGAAAGGGTATCAGAAAGGAGGCTATCTGTCTTTGAGTTTTCAAAAAGCTCAAGAGGTGATGGAATTAAATTTACCTTCTCCAGACATTTTGCCTCATCTTTCTTGGAATGTTTATTCTCCTAATTGGTTGTCAATATCTAAACAGAACTAAACAAAGAGGTGTATAGGTTTCCTAACAGTGCTGAACATGATTTAAATTTTCAAAAACTTTCACCTCAGCCTATATTTCTTAAGCTATATTAAAACTAAAGGTTACTTTTTATCTATTTCCGTGGGGTCTCATTCTCTCATTCTAATCAGCTAATTTTATTATACGAACAACAGGACGAAAAATCAAATATCCTTACGTAGGAAAGATCCGAACAAAACAAGACAAATAACGGAAAAAACGTGGGTTTTACCCGCAAGTAAAGTGAAACGGCTGCCTCATATACGATGGAGGTTTTTATAATTCAGTGAATTTGAAACGAAATGCTTTCAAGGCATCACCGCCTTTTTTCAGCTCATTTCCATAGAAGTCAACCCTCTACTTTTTTACCAGCCACTGTTTCTTTCAGTGAGAGACGTGAGCACGAAATTTATTCGAGGGCTAACGATGGTGGTAGTCGCAAATAATGGGGGGACACAATAGTAGATTAAACATACATGTTCCTTAATGGTATTTGATTCAACTTGATTATTTATCTCTGAATAGTTTTCCTTTCCTGTAAATTCTGCTAGGTATGAGTTTACTCTTACATTCGTTTCTCTCTTCTAAGGCTTTTTCTCAGTCATAATTCTCAACTCTGAATTCTTATAACACAGTGAAATATTTTGGGGCTTTCTTTCGTAGGTGTGTACACATTATATCTTATAATAATAATAATAATAATAATAATAATAATAATAATAATAATAATAATAATAATAATAATAATAATAATAATAATAATAATAATAATAAAAGATCAGACAATGGATACAGAAAGAACAAAGATCCCCTCCCATGAAAGCCTACTACACAAAGAAACTAAGGGAAAAAACAGGTGAAGTTAATGAATTAATGAGACTATTCCACACCACCAGTGTCACTGAAACAAATAACCTGGATACAAACACCAAAACCACCATCACAACCAACCCAACAGAAAAGACGCCTGGAAAAACAAATCATGGCGATGAGACCTGACTTGAGTAAACTGAAAAAGATGGCAGAAAAGGGGCTAAGAAGCAAGAAAACAAGAGAGGAACTGAATGAGAAATACAAATACAGGAGAAGGGGCTAAACAACACAATAGAAGATAGAAAACTGAGGCTGAAAGCCACAGCACATTAGATCCAACGGTACATGAACAGGAATAAAGGATACCAACCAGAAAAGACTATACAGCCAACTAAGAGGGGAAGACAACCACCAGGAAATTCCTGAAGCCGAACCAAGTAAAAGACTCTGGGAAAACATATGGAGCAATCCGGTATCGCACAACAAACATGCAACATGGCTCCAGGAAATCAAGGCAGAAGAAATGGGGAGAGTAAAACAAAGATTCACTGAGATCAAGACAGACACAGTCAGACACCAACTAAAGAAAATGCCCAACTGGAAAGCCCCAGGTCCCAATGAAGCCCATGGATACTGGCTCAAAAACTTCAAGGCCCTACACCCACAAATAACAAAACAACTCCAGCATTGTATCACAAACCACCATGCGCCCAAATGGAAGACCACAGGGAGAACATCCTTAGTACAGAAAGACAAGAACAAGGGAAATAAAGCAAGTAACTGCAGGCCTATCACCTGCCTACCAATAATGTGGAAGTTCCTGTTCAGGTATCATCAGTGAGAGGCTATACAACTACCTAGAGGATACAAACACCGTTCCCTACCAACAGAAAGGCTCCGGAAGGAAGTGTAGGGGCAGAAAAGACCAGCTCCTAATAGACAAAAATGGTAATGAAGAACATTAAGAGAAGGAGAACCAACCAAAGCATGGCATGGATTGACTACAAGAAAGCATTCAACATGACACTGTGTCACGTTAAGTGATGGTTTTGCGGGAACTGCTGGTTCCCCGCTCGTTCCCTTTTGTGGATTGCTGCCTCCTTACCTTCAAGTTTTTTTTTGTTTTGATGCTTTCGTGGTGAGCTGCCGGTTTTCTGTCGTCAGTTGGGTCTGGTTGGGCAGCGAAGGTAGCGGCTGTGGCAGCAGCAGCAGGCAGTTTTTGGAGTCGACGTTGGTCGAGTTTTTGAGCAGCAAATTGGAGCACGCCTACGAAGTGGAGCACGACGTAGAGGTGGAGTGTGACCATGAGTAGTCGTGTGACCACAAGCTGCTCATCTTTGATGACAGCGTGAGGCTGTCCTGACGTCTCCATCGGGGTTTTCTGGTTGGTGGGTTTTTGTCCCTGTTGCACAGCTGAGGGCTGTCTTGGTGCCACGATGGAGGACGTATGTTTGATATTTTTTTTCTGCCTGCTGTTGTTTATTTTTGCCTTTTTTTTAAAGCTACTTTTTGTTTATTTAACTTGATTTTGTTTAGTGCTGCCTTTTGTTTTTTTTTTGTATTTATGGTTTTTATCTTTTTACCAGACCTGACTCACTTGTAAATACTTGTAAAAATAAATTAATATTAAGCTCATTTTATTGTTTTTGTTGTTTTCCCCTCCTTTGTTTGTTGCATCTGCCGTCAGTCATGACAGCCCCACCCTGAGTATGTTAAAGAACCTGCATAACAGCCCACTGGTCGTTACAATGGCGACCGTGACAGGATGGCTCTGTTTTGGCTGGCGGGGTTGTTACGGCATTGGAGGGGAGCATGAGTGTAAAAAAAAAAAATTTTTTTTTTTTCTTTTAGGTGGGGAGGTGTCACGTTAAGTGATGGTTTTGCGGGAACTGCTGGTTCCCCGCTCGTTCCCTTTTGTGGATTGCTGCCTCCTTACCTTCAAGTTTTTTTTGTTTTGATGCTTTCGTGGTGAGCTGCCGGTTTTCTGTCGTCAGTCGGGTCTGGTTGGGCAGCGAAGGTAGCGGCTGTGGCAGCAGCAGCAGGCAGTTTTTGGAGTCGACGTTGGTCGAGTTTTTGAGCAGCAAATTGGAGCACGACGTAGAGGTGGAGTGTGACCATGAGTAGTCGTGTGACCACGAGCTGCTCATCTTTGATGACAGCGTGAGGCTGTCCTGACGTCTCCATCGGGGTTTTCTGGTTGGTGGGTTTTTGTCCCTGTTGCACAGCTGAGGGCTGTCTTGGTGTCCTGATGGAGGACGTATGTTTGATATTTTTTCTGCCTGCTGTTGTTTATTTTTGCCTTTTTTTTTAAAGCTACTTTTTGTTTATTTAACTTGATTTTGTTTAGTGCTGCCTTTTGGTTTTTTTTTTAATTAATAAGTCATTCAAAAATATAAACAATACCCAGGCAGCAGAACTAAATACATAAACTGGCAGCTCAAAGGAACACTGCAGGACAACTCCGACAGAGTCGAAACGACAACCATCATGTCCTCACGCACAGTGCTGACGTCCTCCTCCAGTACCGACGACCACGACAGAGCCGACACGGCAACCATCTCGTCCTCCAAGAAACGTACTGACGTCCTCCTCCAGTTACGACGACCATGACAGAGCCGACACGGCAACCATCTCGTCCTCAAGAAACTCTCTGCTGCTAGGACCTGACTCGCAGGTACGGATACCTGCAGCTACTACTCCAACTGGCTTGCTGCTACCCTGGACCCTATTCGTTGCTGCTACGAACCTGACTTGTTGCTGGTACGAACCTGACTTCAGGCATTCATCCCAGACGTTCGGGCTTTGGAACGCTCCTTGTCAGACCATCCCCTTGAGCAGCTTTATTTTGGATTACTGGAGGACGACCTTTTGGCAGGGTATTGTTTACGGTTTTGGATGCACTTTTCACAACAGTCTGCAGGTATCTTAGTCACCTGCGACTCTGGTACTGCGTTAGATCACGGCTCTTGTGTGCGGTGCTGCCTTTACGTGCCGTCTTACTGTCAGCGTATTCCCGTCGGAGGAACCTACAGGTAATTGGTACCGTCGCTGGCCCGGTACCGATTTGGATTCACCTGCTACTTCTGCCTTCGTCCTGCTGCTGTCCCTCGGGATGTGTGTGAGCGCTGGCTCGTGAGGAGGAAAGTAGGGAGGCTATCGCCAGGTAAGACAGAACAGCTATTTTATTTGCTTGGAGGTGCTTCGTGCTCCTGTTGTCCTGGCGATCGTGTCCATCCCTTTGGAAGCAGTTTGGTGTTCGCTATGAACTCTTAGTTCGACCCGACTTCAGGCATTCATCCCAGACGTGAGGATTTGGAACTGTCAGTTTACGTGCAGTCTATATATATATGTATATTATGTATGTGTATGTTGTCTTAATTTTCACTTGTGTGTATTAAGTTTTTTGAAGTTTATCTTATTGTGGTATTTTGTAGTATCCATAAATATTTAGTTGTGTATGATTAGGCAGGTAAATTTAAGAATTTTCCTTGTTTTGAAGTCTTCTCGCTTCTTTCAACCTTTTGTTGTTTAGGTTAGTTTTGGCCGGCTTATTTTGGATCCACCCTGATTTATGAAGTTTTTCTTTCTATTAGGATTTAGTTTTTTAGCTTTAGGGTGCCTTGTAGTTCGTCGAGGACCAGATATTTTGTCCTCTTGCTTTTGTATGTTTGTATATTACTTAAATCCACAAGGCTGATTTAAGTTCTTTCTTTTTTTTTTTTGTAATAAATACTGTTAAGTTTTTCTGAGTGTTTTGTGCCTGTTTTCCTTGAACATAGTTACATTTACTGTCTATGATCTTGGTATAAAGTACATAAGAACCTGTACCCGAACCCCAGAGGTTCGTAATACACTGCAAACGTGGCTAATAGAATGCCTGAAAATATATGGGGCAGAGGAAAACACCATCAACTTCCTTAAAAATGCAATGTACAACTGGAATACAGTACTTACAAGCTATGGGATAAGACTAGCAGAGGTTAACATCAGGAGAGGGATCTTTCAAGGTGACTCACTGTCCCCACTACTCTTCATAGTAGCCATGATTCCCTTGACAAAAGTACTGAAGAAGATGGATGCTGCATACCAACTCAAGAAAGGAGGCAACAGAATTAACCATCTTATGTTCATGGACGACATCAAGCTGTATGGTAAGAGCATCTAGGAAATAGATACCCTAATCCAAACTGGGAGGATTGAAGCTGGGGACATCAGGATGGAGTTTGGGATAGAAAAATGCACCTTGGTCAGCATACAAAAAGAAAAAATAACAAGAACTGAAGGGATAAAGCTACCAGATGGGAATAGCATCAAACACATAGATGAGATAGGATACAAATACCTGGGAATAATAGAAGGAGAGGATATAAAACACCAAGAGATGAAGGACACGATTGGGAAAGAAGATATGCAGAGACTTAAGGCATACTCAAAGCCGAAAACTTGACGAAAGCCATACACACATGGGCAGTACCAGCACATGAGTAGTGGAGTGGATGAAGGCTGAACTCCGCAGCATAGACCAGAAAACTAGAAAACATATGACAATACACAAAGCACTACACCCAACAAATACATACAGACTATAGATAACACGAAAAGAAGGGGGGAGAGGGCTTCTAAGCATAGAGGACTGCATCAACATCGAGAGCAGAGCACTGGGGCAATATCTGAAAACCAGTGAAGACGAGTGGCTAAAGAGTGCATGGGAAGAAGGACTGATAAAATTAGACGAAGACCCAGAAATATACAGACAGGAGAATGAAAAACAGAACAGAGGAATGGCACAACAAACCAATGCACGGACAGTACATGAGACAGACAAAAGAACTGGCCAGCGATGAAACATGGCAATGGCTACAGAGGGGAGAACTCAAGAAGGAAACAAAAGGAATGCTAACAGCGGCACAAGATCAGGCCCTAAGAACCAGACATGTCCAAAGAACAATAGATGGAAATAACATCTCACCCATATGCAGGAAGTGCAATATGAAAGACGAGACATAAACCACATAGCAAGCAAATGTCTGGCGCTTGCACAGAACCAGCACAAAAAGAGGCATGATTCAGTAGCAAAAGCCCTCCACTGGAGCCTGTGCAAGAAACACTAGCTAGCTTGCAGTAATAAGTGGTAAGAACACCAACCTGAGGGAGTTTATGGTATCAGAACAGATAGGGTGATACATGCCAATAGACCAGACGTGACATTGATTGACAAAATCAAGAAGAAAGTATCACTCATTGATGCGGCAATACCATGGGACACCAGAGCAGATGAGAAAGAAAGAGAAAAAACTGGTAAGTGTCAAGACCTGAAAATCGAAATAAGAAGCATAAGGAACATACCAGTGGAAATTGTACCCATAACCATAGGAACACTAGGCATGATCCCAAGATCCCTGAGAAGGAATCTGGAAAGGCTAGATGCCGAGGTACCTCCAGTACTCATGCAGAAAAGTGTGCTACTAGAAACAGCGCAAATAGTGAGAAAAGTGATGGACTCTTAAGAAGGCAGGATACAATCCGGAACCCCACACTATAAAAACCACCCAGTCGAATAGAATGACTGTGATAGACCAAAAAAAAAAAAAAATATATATAAATAAATAAATAAAATAATAATAATTATTATTACCGTGTACAAACGTGTGATGAAAATTATGTTGACTATGTAATACCTGATTTATTTATGGCTGTGCATATTTACCTTTACGCTCGAGAATATTTCACATGTAGATTTGCTAAAATACATATACTAATTATACTTGTTCGACGGACTGACTTAGTCATTACAAATACACGTAAATAGTGTAAGGCGCCACTGAAGTCCCCTTTGGGTAACAAATGTGAAAATATATTATTTCCGAGGTAGAGCGAATTGGGTATTAAAGGACATTTGTAGCTTAATGCTTGTATATGAATCTCGGTGATGTGATAAAATTCATGTAAAGGTACACACACACACACACACACACACACACACACACACACACACACACATATATATATATATATATATATATATATATATATATATATATATGTATATATATATATATATATATATATATATGAAATTTATTAATAATCATTAAAACCTAAGAGGGTCGGTAGTTTTTTCTACGTTTGCATTTAAATTAACAGAATGTATGATAGTGATAACCATATAGGCTACGGCCTGCACAGATATAAGTATTAAAAACGTGTAAATGACCACCTGATGACATAATATGAAGACTCAAATGAAACTTCTAGTTCTCAGTCTAACATGTTCAGTATATAAACACTGGGTTGAATACTTCAGAAATATCTTTTGTTAAAGCTAATACAGATGCAATCTGGAGGATCCTCAGGCCGTACGAACTATCGTAAGGTGTCGAATGAAAGTTTATCGAAGAAGGTGAGCTATACCACTAACATATTTTTTTAAAATCTCAAGGGCTGAACGATAAAAATACCAGAGAAGGGTCATCAGATGAAAATGCAGACTTTTGGGACCAGAAAATGGGTTGTGAATGGTCGGTGTTTGGTCACGAAGAGTGAAGACGGCATCTTCTGACAGGCAAAAGAAGAAAACTTAGTTGTCTAACTTTTATAAGTGATCCCTCAAGATTTACTGTAGAGCAATTTTAATTTCGTCGTATTTTGTGTACTACGTTTATTATTGACCGTAAAAAAATTTTCACACGATATTTTTCCCCAAAACCACCTCAATCTTGCTATAACTAGAGGACAGATTTTGGAAAACGGTGAGCAAGAAAATACGTACCAAAGTAGGAAACCAATGTAATGACAACCATCTACAGCCCCATTAAGAGAATAACGCCTCAGATTTGTAGAACTGTGTTCTGTCAAGTAAGAAAATCCTTTCTCCTTTGTTTAGGTTTTAACGCTCGGTCTCTAGGTATGTTTTATGTTGCTAGTTTTTCTTTTATTTTAAGTTGTAAAACTGAACTTTGGTATAAATCAATTCAAATGGAGTGCGAGTTTATTTTTATTTCATCAATCATGATATATAGTAATATAGTAATGGCATGATTTAAAATTGTAGACCCAAAATCCTCGCCAAATTCGAACAGAAAAGTTCTAAAAATTTCGAGCTTAAGAAATAAACATTGAGCATATTTATGTTTATTCTATATACAGTATATACGTATGATTATATATATATATATATATATATATATATATATATATATATATATATATATATATATATATATATATATATATATATATATATATATATATATATATATATATATATATATATATATATATATATATATATATATACACAAAACGGCTTGTAATATTTAGAAAATTGGATAATTATCATCTTGATATTTTAGTTCTCAACATTATACCAACTACTTAGATCTCTATGTATACGGGAACGATAACACACTGAAAATAAAGTGAAATTGAAGAAATATATCCTTCTTCGGAGAGGTTTGAATCTTGAAAAGTATAACATTGTGATGATAACGTTAGATTCCAAATATTTTTTTCATGGAAGATTTAATATAACCATAAAGAAAAAGC